>NW_005842126.1:90396-93690 GCF_000455745.1 Alligator sinensis | reverse complement strand
TTGACTAATCGCCTGAGTTCATTGAGATCAGCTTTCCTAAAGTCTAGCACTTTCACCCTACTAGTTACCTTACCCACTCGACGTCTTATGGTGAATTCTATTATTAGGTGATCACTGTTCCCCAGATGGCTACCGATCTGTAGGTCCCCTACCATGTCATCCCCCGTTGCCAATACCAGATCCAGTATGGCATTCCCCCTAGTGGGACCATGTACCTCCTGTGTCAGGTGGAGGTCCTGTACACAGGTTAGAAACCTGCGTGAGTGGTGGGACTTTGCTGTCTGTGACTCCCAGCAGATGTCCGGGTAGTTTAGGTCCCCATGACTACCGCCTCTTTAGCTTTTATGGTCTCCAAGAGTTGCCTCAGGAGCCCCAAATCTATTTCTTCCCCTTGATGTGGGGGTCTGTAGCAGACCCCTACCACCAAATCCCTTTCTCCTTGCCCCCCATGTAGCCTAACCCACAATCCTTCTACTTCCTCATCCTTGGATTCCATCTTGATGAGGGTTGATGTATATTGCTCATTGACATAGAGTGCAACCCCTACCCCTTACATAGAGCGCAACCCCTCCCCCTTTGGCAGAAAGTAAAACATTTTTGGCCTAACTTCTACTGTGACTTGCCCAAAAACCAGTACTATTGGAAGGTGGTAAAATGTCTGTCCTAAAATTGTCATTGGATGGAGATCAACTTGCAGAATACTTGGCCTCCCATTACCCCGGCCCCCCCCCCTTTTTTTTTTTGAGCACTAGGCCTGGATTGGACTGAACTATTTTGCTCCTGCCTCTCCTTTCTATCATGAACATACTCTGAGGATTGATTTGTAGAAAACAGCCCGTGCTTTTTTCCCAGCATAAGTCTGTTCACTAAGGATATGAAAAATCAGACTGGCACTTGGCATACAGGGATCTCATCATCCTGTTGGCTCCTTGCTAATTAACAGACTGGCACAGCAGAATCTGGTGGGCAGGGTACAAGGTGAAGAAGCAGTAGGTCTGTGTTTCATTCCTATGTGTTCCACTTTATTGAGCAATCCATAAAGGTCAACTAAATTTGAGATTTAACTATTTGAGATTTAACTAAATTTGGTTTTAACTATGCGAAGGATAACTCCCACCTTCTTCCTGGCCCCACTCCTTCAATGTTTCAGCATTTCCACTTGCAGTTCTGAAAGTACCATATGCTGAAATTTGTGAAAAGAAAATAAATAAATAAATTTACTACACTTTTCCAGATCTCAGTTTGTGTTTCAAGAAAAGATCCAAGTCAGCATTGCTTTAAACCAAAGCAGTTCACCTATTGCTAGACTGCAGGAAGAATTAAGCTAATTCAGAATCCTGGTATACAAATATGTTTTAATTTCTTAATGGGTTTTCTTTTATTCTTTTGTAAATTGACTGGAAGTGGTAAAAAAATTCCCTAATTTCAAATGTGTGCTGTAGTTTTTTTAATAAAAATTTGATTATTCTATGATATTTATTACCCATTGTTTTAATGGAAATTCTCAGGTTTTTCAAATGGATAAAGGGATCATAAAAAGTGTTCTTTGAACACAGTTTTTCTGGCCAAATGTCTTTCTTTTTTAAATAAAATTAAGAATGATAAACAGTAAAAAAAACAAAAAAACCCCAAACAATTCCCTGTTAATTTTTTTTAAATATATTCATCACTTTTTGACTAAATAAGAAAAGTATTATGAAATCATTGGATCCCTTGTCTTTACTATATGCCTCTATTATTAGAATAAAGATGGACTAACAGAGGTAGAAACAATTCATAGAGTCAGATCTGGACTTGAGGGTTCCTACTTTCAATGTGTATTCAGCTTCATGCACCCTGCTTGTTGCATCTCAGAAGGATTAAGGTGTTGAGTGAGTTGAACATCTGCTTTTACTTATGGTAGAAAGTTTAGGATTTAGTATTTTCCAGGATATTCAGTGGGATTGCCTTATTGTCAGAGCATGATTGCCATGAGGATATGACAAGGCACCAAACATTATGGAAGGGTAGAACCCAGGGAAAGAATGGATAGATTTACTAGCTGACGAACATTGCTGGAGCAGTGAAGAGTGCAGAGCTCTCAGGAGTATGCTTTGTGGGATTTGCATCATGTAAGTCATTGCATTTTAAGCTGCCTAGAAAGGAGAATTAGATTTGCACTAGGCTAGAGGCTGCCATCACTTGATAAAATACAACCTAGGTAAGTAGTAACCAAGTCATTACAATCTAATGGCTTTCAGGTAACCTACATTTTCTGATAGCGAGGCATCTAAAACTACCCTCAGCACTAATAGTCTCAGAAGAAACCACCAAGGAAGAAACAGGAATCAATGGCAATAGACTTACTTGTTAATGGGTAATATAAGGGAAGCTATCTAATCACTCTCTCTCAATCCAACACTTTTTGTCAACTAAAAAGATTGTCATGGTGGGGCATAGATATGATTCACTTGCCACCATTCTCCCAATCAGCTTCTCAAAGTTCAGATGGAAACTGACAGTATGAGAGAGACTTCTTACATTTTTAAAAACCATTTTATAAAAAAAGGTTTAAAAACAAAAGATGAAGTACAAGTGTGTGTACCCATCTACCCAGCATGCTAATTTTCCCCAGGGGCCAAGCAAGCATGAAACTTGTTAATAACAAAACACCCATAACACCAGAGACTGACACCCCTGCCCAATACCCTTCATGGTGTTACATGTTTAGGACTGGCTGTGCATTTTCCATCTTGTAGAGTGCCCCCTTGTATTAGGATGGCATCCCCAGAGTTGACTGTAAGCTCCTAGAGACCCCCAAAACATCCCTTTTTGCCCTGCTCGCTCTGGGCACAGTCTCTCCTTCACTTGTCTCCCATGCCTTTGTCTTCTATAGTTATAAAAGGGAGGCTGCCCCAGGGCTTCCCAACCCATCTTGTTCTAGTGATCACCTGGTGGCTGTGGTCCTTTGCCTTATGGGCTGATTGCATGGCTCTGGACCTCCTCTCCACCGTGCCCCATGCCTTGCAAATGGCTTCATTGGGCACATTCTTTCTATCACACACATCTACACTCACACAGCCCTCATCTGGGCCCTCTTCTGGGTCTTCAGACAGCTCAGTCTTTCACATAGCCCCAGTCAAGTCTCCAGGCCCCTTGGTCCCTCACTCAGCTACTCTCTGGGATGCCAGATCCCTTAGTCCCTTGCTCAACTCCCCTTCAGGTTGCCAGATCCCTTGGTCCCTCATTTGGCCTTTTCCTGGGTCCTCAGACCTCTCAGCCTTTCAGTCAGCCTTTCTCTGGGCTGCCAGCTCT
>NW_005842126.1:89812-90365 GCF_000455745.1 Alligator sinensis | reverse complement strand
TTTCCCTCCCCCTGATCTCACTCTTGACCCCTCTCTGGGCTGCCAAACCCATTTGGTCTTTCATGGGGCTCCTCTCTGAGCCTCTGGACCCTGCTGGTCCCTCTCTATTCCCAGCCCCTTGCTGAGCTGCACTATTCCTGACCCCTTGCCTGGGTCTCTGGACCACATGGTCCTGCCTTTGCTTTTATTTCAGGGTGTGCTCCCCTAACCTTTCCCTGCCAAGAGGTAACTCACACCGTAGTGGGGGCTGGGGTTTTAGGGAGCTCTGGCTCACCCCTCCCTGGGGTTTAGCCCTGGTGGCACTTTCTAGGGGCTGTTCCACCATGAGCAGTCCCCCACTGTGACCCCAAAACTAAGTAGGGTGCAGTTTTCTGCTTAGGCCCTGGTATCTTTACCCAGAGTCATGCTTTCCCTATCCAATACCCCGGCTAGAAGCTCTGTGGCCCTTTACTGATGTCACCTGTCAGGGCTCCCTCGGCTTTGACTCTCTTTTCTCAGCCCCTGGTCTTCACTGGCTCTCATGAAGCCCCCTCCTGGGCTCAACTCACTCTTT
>NW_005842126.1:83582-89720 GCF_000455745.1 Alligator sinensis | reverse complement strand
ACTCTTTCCTCTAGCTGTGGCCACACCACTGGCTTCAGCCTCTCTCAGGCCCTGGGCCCACCTCGGGCCAATTGAGAACTCCAAGCCCTCCCCTGATTTGGCTGGCTTCTACTGCAGCCACCTCCAATCTTCAGCCCTCTCTGGGCCCTAGCCCCACTAGCAGGCCAGCGAGATTATACTGGGGTCAGCTCTCCAGCCTGCCAGCCCACATTCACTCACAGGTCCACTCCCTCAGGCTATTCAGCCAGTCTCTTAAGCTCTCAGCCCCAGTCTCTAGGCTGACCTGAACCCCACAGTTGGTCTTATACACTAAGCCCCTCTCCCTGGGCTTCACCTGGACCCCACAATCAGTCTTCTATGCTGAGCCCCTCAATCTGGGCTCCCCCAGGTCTCACAGTAGGTCTTATACTCTGAGCCCCTCACTCTGAGCTTACCCAGATCCCAGCCTGGGACCCTAGGAACCTCCTCCGTCCCCTTAGTCCCTACCCAAACCTCCAGATGGCTTCAGCTGTCTTCTTTGTGGTGGTGCTCAGGAATTGCAGTGCTCCTGCTAAGGTGCTGTTCTCTCAGCAAACTTCAAATCTTACTGCTGGGCTTCTCTTTGGGCCTGGCCTTACACCTGCTCTAAGGCCAGCCTTCCTTCTGAGTCAAATGACTCCCTCTGGAGTCAAGTGACTCCCTTTATCAGGCCTTGCCTCACCTGCTGGCTCCCTGGGTTAGTTGACCCTCAATCAGCCCTGGCCCACACCTCCCGGTGGCTTTGCAGGTGGCCAGACCTCTTAGAGCAGCAGGCATCCCAAGTGCCCTGCCATACCCCTCAATGGTCCAGCATGAAACAAACTGGTCCACATTTTGCTGCAAAATTAAATGCCCAAACTCAGATGAGGTATATGCCAAGACCAAGAAATGGGAGATTTGGAGCTGCCCTCCCCCCACCCACCAGCCAGTTTCTGTGACTCTTTAGTATTACCATCTTGGCTTGGACAAGCAGAAAATTGGCCAGGCAGATCATGCTCCCCTGGGCCACAAGGTATGGAGGAAAGGGGGAGAGAGACACCCAAACAGCTGATTAGAGTATGATAGCTGGAGAGACCTTTGGTAAGTATCTAAAGCACAGGTCCAAATCCAGGACCCCTGTTGAGGTTATGATAACCATAAAATAGCCCTGTCCTAAAACATCAAGCCAGACTGCCAGCTTCTTGTTTGCTCTGTGGTAAGTTTTTACTCATATGTGAAGTCAGCATGAACTTAGGGAGACTTCCCCATGTGAGCAGTAGCTGTTTATCAGCATGTGGTTCAGTCAGGCCCCTCATGTATTCTTAGCAGTGCCATTTCAAGTGGAGGCAAAAAAAACCCCAGGAGCCCATATTGTACATTTTTTCTAGAAAATCGAAACCCTTTTAGGAAATAGTTGACACCTATTTTTAGAAAAAGTTCCAAAGGGTTCCCAAACTGCAGGTTCGTCTGCACCCTCCCATCCTCAGCATAGTGAAGCAGGGTGAATGGATAGTGTGTGAAATGGCTTTTTTGAAAGTTTGTTTGGATTTCAGGAAGCGAGCAAGATCACCCTTTCCTGTTCTTGCTCTATTTTTTTAAAAATAACTGCTAACAAGAAATGCTTGAAATGTGCAAAATCCAGCTGATTCTGTCAAAAAGACTGAAAAACCATAGATGACACCAAATCGAACTCCGTGATCCAAACATCCTGATCCTGCAAAATCTGAAGCAAGACGTACATTCTGAAACATGGGCCTACTTTTTTTCTTCCCCCACCTCAACCTCTTTAACTGAAAACTTTAAAGTGGAAAAATTATCCATTAAATACTTCTGAGTGCTACCCACATAGAATACCTGGTAGAATTAGATTATTAAAAGTACAAATCAAGTGGTAATGATAATACTTACAATTGCACATCAGAAGAGGCACATCAGGTAATTGCATCCATTCCATTGCAACTGCCCAACAGTCAGAAAAGTCAGGACATAGGAGCCGTCTGACTACTTCAAATCTGTGGCTACTCCGGTCCAGTGTTTTATCTCTGACAATAGCTAATATTAGAAGCGAGACAGGAAGGCATAAGAAAACCCATAATGGACAATTATGGAATAATTTGCCCACCGGGGGGGGACTTATTCCCAAACCCTGTCATTTCTTTGCTTAAATCCTGAAGCATGTCTTATCTGTACCCTCCCCTCCTTCCACCCTCCCTTTTAATTTTAATCCAGTCAAATATTATTGTGGGTGTTCCCATTTTCCTCACTGATATATACTGTCCTAAGGTACAAAGAAGCTTTTAGGTTCATAAAGCTGACATTACTCCAAGTGGTAATTTTAAGTAAAAGGGTGGGTATTGCATTGAATTGCGGGTGTCTGTAAATTTCCTCCTGGCACAGTTTGAAATGGCTTACTCAAAAAGAAGATAGAAAAAATAAATCTCAGGACAAAAATTTATTTTTTTTAACCTTTCCCCTCTCTCCCTGCTTTGTACCAGCTCAGCCTCTCTGGGCCCTCCACCTGCATCAAGCAGAAATATTTCTGCTCTGGGGAAATGAATAGTTTTTAATCCTTGATCAAAAAGTCTTGGGACTCTGGATACTATTGCATGTTGGAAGTCAGGGAAATAAATTCTGGTCCTCTTCTGCAACATGCTGACCTTTCTTCCCTCTTGTTTATTTGTATGATCTGAACTAATTTCACAACTGAAATCAACACCACCTAAAATGTCCTAGAACATTAAAAAAAACGCCCATCTTGCTACTCTTGCATCCGAGGAGCTGCTTAACTGATGGACATTTGATAGTTAGGTGAGTGTAACCATTACAGACCCAGAGGCCTTGATCCTGGGGAAATTATCAAAATTATGGCATACAAGGGATGAACGCATTAACTAGTATTTAAGGCTATGGACAGCCGGTATAAGTGATCAGAAACTGGTTCAAATCTGTAACACAACAGAAGTTCAGTGTACATAATACACTTTCAGAATGGCCAAAACAGGTTTAAGATAAACCTGGATAGATGTAGTATCAGATTTAACTGATTTAAGTTAAATCAGTTTATTGAACTTCTGTCCCAGATCCTCTCGAGATTCAAGTTAACTCAGAGTCCCACAGCATCCCAGGATGCTTTGCAGGGTGGGCGGGCTAGCCTTAGCCCAAGCTGTTTACTCCAGCCTAGGCCAGTGTCCTCCCCTCCGGCTTCTGACCTGGGCCACTGCAGACATATGGCTGCATTTCCAGAATCAAAAGTGAATGTCTGACAACTTGCTTATCCGTTCAATCTATGCAGCTTACACTAACCTGCGAAGATTGAATCGATTCAGCCTTGGGCTTTTTGACTGTCTGTACTTAGCCTGAAAGAATATGAGCCAGACAGTGAAATGCTGTTTTAAATATGTTGCAGCAAAGCAAGTAAAGCATATTTCTTTAATGAAGAGGCATAGTTCCAAAGTAGCGTCTCTTCCCAGTAACATAAAAAAGGACTTTCCTTTCTGCATTCTGTTACAGCTATGCAATACTGAAGAATGTTTTAGTCTTTGTAAAGGATTTTATCTGCTATACTACGGGTCTGCTTTCTTAATTTGAAAGGGAGTTTGTGATTGTGACAGGTAGATCCTGTAAGTGTCAAAAGAATTGACACACAGTATAGGGAGCAACACAAATGTCTGCACATCACCCACCCATGTGCACATCTGTTTTCAAGTGACCACCTTTAAAGGTGAAGAGACACAGCTAGTTTCTAAACTTATCCAATATTTAACCTTTCTGAGGCTGACAACAGTGTGATCTAGTAGTTAGAGGCTGGGAATCTTGTCAGATCCTAGTCTGTCCTTAACTCTCCTTAATACTCTAGGAAGAAGATTTAATAGTGCTGTGCCTCAGTTCCCCTGTTTGTTAGGTAGACATAACTGTAAGTTTTATTGGGATGTCACGAGATCTAATTAATGTTTTTGAAGTGCTCAGAGATCTTCAGATGAAAGGCACCAAAGTGAAGTAAAATTTCAGCAGTAGTACCAATTAATACCTACTGTGGTTTATTGTATAGGTGATAACGTCACAGACTTTGGACCCCAGGTTGACACCACTCATTCCATTATTTACAATGGTGAAAAGCCATCAAGTAGTAAAATTGTCCATTCCCAGTCACTATGATCTGGCCCAGAATCAAATCAGTGACCTCAGATCAACAGTGGGTTTGCCCCTATAAAAACACAGAACAAAAAGAAGGCCCTTGTCCTGAGAACTTGCAATCTAAGGGCCAGGAGATGGTAATGCCACTCCAGTAACTCCAGCAGGCAGAGCCAGCCCACAATTTTTTGGGTCCCCCTGCAAAATATAGTTTTGGGGCCCCCTGATGTGAAGAAGCCGGTGTCGGCATTAGGGCTGTGTGGTGAGCAGCTGAAGAAGCCAGCATCAGGAGCGTCGGCAGCAGGGGTCAAGGGGAGGATGGCGAGCAGCCAGACACAGGAGACCCCTTGGCTGCAGGGCCCCCTGCAGACACAGGTTTTGCAGGATAGCATGGGCCAACCCTGCCAGCCGGCACACATTTCTGTTTATTTTGGCCTGATTTGGCACTAATGATATATTCAGAACCACATGGTCTGACATGGCAGAGTGTGGTGAGCACACGGCACTTCTGATTACTTACAAATCTTAGGTACCTAATAATCTGTAGTGAAGTTTAACCGGTGTCAGCCGTAGTGCCTTACAACTGTACCTGTGCCTTTTACCTTTAACTGCTCCATCCATATTTAAAGCACAGTTGATAATAGAATGCTCTTTTAATTTGGGTGTCTGTCAAACCAAATCAGTCTTGAGGAAGGTATTTAGACAGAAAGCTTCAGTCCATCCTCTTTGATTTCACCAGCTATGAAACCTAAAGCATTATATCAGCAGCATATGGTGCATGAATCTAAAGGGTGAATTCTGAACAGATTAAATATCCCTCCTTTGAGACCTGATTGCATATCTATTGCATGAGCCTTGCTAGGGCACACATAAAGATGTAAATAGCTAGGAAAGAATGAAGCATGAGAAAGCCCTTTTCCAGACTCACTTCCTCAGGATGTTGTTTGGATTTAAAAATGTCTGTGGGCTGGACAACATCCACCCATGTTTCTAACTTCAGTCTTTCCTAGATGTTAGAGTTCCCTTAAGAACAACATACTAAGGTATACCCAAATTTGTGTGTGTGTATATGTATATATGTGTATGTGTATATGTGTAAATGTAAATAAAACTTTGCCCTCTAGATCAGCAATGCTCTCTGGAAGAACCCTTTCATTTACTGACAACAGTGAAAACACACATTATCCAAAATTGCAAAGTCAGCAGAAACCAAGAAACTTTACTCTTTGGTAGGAGCTCCGATTGTCCTATATACAGTGCTTCTAAATATGATAAGTGGCCACTCTGTCTCCACAATCCCACCCAAACAGCTTGTCCCAAACATGCCCTTTCCCTCAGTAATGTAAGAACATAGCCAGGCGCCCGGGATGGCTGTTGCACACAAGGACAGTGGCAATTTATGTTTGCCACTGCTGCCATAATCCCAATCACGCAGGTGTGGCAAAAGCCAGTTTTGGGGCCACCCCATCTCCATCGCAGCCTGGGATGGTTGCCCCTATCACCCTGCTGTAGTTATGTCACTGCTATCCCTCCTTAACTCTCAATCCTGGTGCTATGCAAACTTTTATTTTACTGATTTATCACACAAAACACCATTTAGAGAATCTGTTTTATCTTTGGTAATTTCTGGATGTAAGTGACTTCACCTAACTCTGAAGAATCTAGCTAGCTCCTAAGGTGCAAGGGGGTAGATGTGGGGAATAGTATGTTAAAATAACTGATGCAGACCATAACCAGCAAAGGAATAACAAGGCAGCTCTGCACCCAGGGCATCATCTGGGCTACCAGTGGCAGAGGGCCATCACCTTCAGTGACTGATATTTTTTCCATCCCTCTCCTCTCAGGTTGGCATCAGGGGCTGCATCCCCCATTTGTCTCCCATACTTAGTTACACTACTGATAAGCCAGCATCTGATTCAGTGCTACTTTTAGAGTTCAGACAACTCTAACAGTTGCCATGGCATGTAGCAGGGGAGAATTGCAGTATGCTCGGCTCCAAATGTGTTGCTC
>NW_005842126.1:72993-83551 GCF_000455745.1 Alligator sinensis | reverse complement strand
AGAGTGACTATAAAAGGAGGAGCATGATTTTAAGAACTATGGCCATGCAGTTGCACTCTAAAAATGGACCCTCTAAGTATAGCTTTGAGGCATCTGATGTCTGTTGCATCCCTGCAAAATGAAATCAAATGTGTTCAGTTTACAAGGGTTGTTAGTTGTAGCTGTGTTGGACTAAGGACATAGGTAGGCAAGGTTCTTGGATAAATGTGGTATCTTTTATTAGACCAACTAAATAGTTGGAAAAGTTGTTCTTTGCAAGCTTTTGGGCACAAACACCCTTCTTCAGGCACAACAGTTTTGTTCTAACTTCCAGCCTTGTGCATACAACCTGGGATCTAAAAAAAAATCAAGCTGGGCTCTTTCTGGCTTGTGGTTCTTCACTAGTCACAACGATCCTGCAGACAGAATTCTATACTCAGCTGCACATGTTCAAGACACGGGTATCTTTGGTAAAACTATCCAGATGTAAGGAGGACACAATAAAACCTTGCTGTTGGGACTTAATAGTGGTATGCGAAGCGGGCCCTATTCGATTTGGATTCAGATTCAGCCTGAATTAGGTACAGTGATTCAATTCATTGATTCAGATCATTGTCACTGATTCCATTCAGCCAAATCCGAATCTGAAGATTCAATGCTGATTCAGAGAATCAGCGATTCAGCCATAGACATAGCTTTAAAAGTTTTTTCTACATACTTTGAGGCATGGCTCGTAATCGCTGGGGCACATGGAGCATCCCACAGGAGTGTGCAGGAGGGCCCTCCATGTGCTCGGCGGTGAACCTGGAAGTGGACCGGAAGTGTCTTCTGGGAATCACGCTGCAGGGCCCCCTTGCACCATACCTCCCCCCAGCTCTACAACTGGCCACAGAGAGACCCTGGGTTCCCCCCCAGACCCAGGAGGTACCAGTCGCCAAGACAGGGAGCGTGCGGGGGGGGGGGGGGGGGGGTGTGCAGCACACTCCCCAGAAGTGTACTGGAAGTGCTTCTGGTCCACTTCCAGGTCTGCTGCTGAAGGGAGGGGGGGGGGAACACTCCCGTGCTACTGTGGGACACTCCATCCGCCTCAGCATCACAGCACTTACAAGCCCCTGCTACCTAGAGGTATGTAGAAAAAACATTTAAAGCTGTCTCCATGTTTGAATCTCTGAATCTTTTCGAATCTCTCCAAATCAATTTGAAGGGTTCTGATTTGATTTGGAGAGATTAAAGGGTCCTCTGATTCAATTCAGGTTTGGAGATTTGGCCACCAAATTGGACCAAATCTCCACCAAATCAAACCAGGGACCAAAGCTTCGCGCAGCCCTAGGATTTAACTGTTTTGTTCATGATGAAAGAACCAGAATAGAGTCCCGCTCATTCCTCTGGACCTGTGTTGTCTCTGCAGTACTTTCAGGAGTAAACCATGGTATTGTTATTGCCCTACTTTCAACCTTTCTCCCCCTCTGAAGCAGGTCAGCATCTGTCCTTCTGTTACTAATTTTACCTATTTTGTAGAAGGCAAGTAAACCTATAAATTGCTCTCAAAGCTACACTGTTCAGGTGCTTTGCAGTTCAATTGTTCCTTTAAAAAAATCAACTGGTGTGTGTATACGTGTGGGAAGGGGGGTGCATCTCTCTAGAGCAATGCTCCTACCCTGGGGGTCTTTAAGAGGAGGTTAGATTAACACCTTGCTGTGGTCGTTTGACCCCTGTGCTCTTTCCTGCCATGGCAGGGGGTCAGACATGATGATGTGTCAAGGTCGCTTCTGACCCTACCAACTATGAAACTATGAAATGTCTATCACTCTAGGATACTCCTAGCTCTGCAGGTATGTGCTGAATTTCTAGAGGGGATGCAAAAGGAAGGATTAGAAAAGCTGAAGGGAAAGTAGAAATGTAAACAGAGTTTCAAGGGCAAAATGAACAGTTTTACAAAACTTCTGAAGTTAGAGGGAGAAGTTAGACATGATGCTATTTCACAGTAGTAACTACTGCACAGTCAGTGTCACGAAAAAGCCGTTTGGTGATGCTACTGCGCAGTAACTCCGATTACTGCACAGTCATTAAGTGCTTTTTTATACAAGTACTAAATGACTGTTCAGTAACAACTGCACAGTCAGTGTCTCATGTAGACACAGCCAGTGAAATAAAAGTAGTGAAATAAAAGGACAGATTCTATTTTACCTATTGAGGAACTAACCAGACTGAAGCATGCTTAAATGTGATTATACTACACCCTATGCAAATCCTGAAAATCCATTAATGCATAAATTCATTAATCTACTTTTACAACATACTGGGGGCATCTACACATGCGTTTTACTGTGGAGTTGACTAATTAGCTCCACAATAAAGCATCACTATCTACACGTGTGATGCTATTAGGCCAAGTAAGCTAATTAACTCCACAGTAGGATAGTACTCCCTGACAAGTATTAGGCCTCTCACCCCACCCTGAGATTGACAGCCCCCCCACCCCCCAGCACCACCCCCAGGCCACCAAACTCCCCATCCTACAAGCCACTCCTGGTGCCAGTTTTACTCGTGTTCACCAGTACCAGAAGTCAATCAAAGTCAGGGTGTGGGGAGGGGCAGACAGGATCTTGGGTGGGAGGTTCACATGGGGGCGGGGAGTTGTTTGTATGGGGGTGGAGAGTTTGGGGAGCTAAAACTAGACCCTTGTCTGGGAGGGAGAGCCCCCCATCCCCTTAAGCCTCCTCTGACTCCGCCAAGCCTGCTACAGACCTCACTTGCCTCCTGATCCTGCCAAACCCTCCTGGTCTCCACCAACCCCTCTGCAGATCCCAGCTGCCCTTCTGATCTCCCCTAGGGACCATACTAGACCCTTGATCCCCACCCCCGCAAGCCTCCCCCTGCTAGCCCCCCATCCTGATTTACCTTAGATGGGGTAGCTATTTTTAACTCCATCTAACCTTCCCCTAACCACCCTGAATGTCTGTACATACCCACAGAGAGGCATATAACCATGAATGTCAGGGAAAGGATATGGGATGGGAGGCCTGTTGCCATCTGCTGTCTCACAAGTGGGGTTATAGTGAGCCTTTTAACATTTCCCATGCTCCCAAGGAGCATTTCCTGCTACTCCCTTGCCTTCATGGAGGGCAGAAGCTGCTCTACCCCTATTGCCATCAAGCATGGCTTGACCTCTGAACATCTGGCTCTGAAGACAGTAAAAATCATAATATACAACTGGTGGACATGTAATGTGTAGATGAGAGATGGAGAGCATATGAGAGACCATAGCAAGGACAAGATCTGAGTTAATAAAACCTTTCTGATACCATATGTAGAAGACTAAACTTGACAGGGAAACCCTTGCTGAACCAAATACTGGAACTTTATTATTTCTGAGCCAAATCCTCAGGAACTTCATCAATTTTTACTTAGGACTGTATTGTTTAATTTTTGTTAAAGGTAGGTGAGCAGTTACTAATAGCTTCATCCCACTCACACGACAAAAACTGCTTGGACAGCCAGGCATCTGAATGTTTTTATGCAGGCCTAAATGATGTGGGTAGAGGCAGGAATTGGGCCATGCTGCCAGCTCTTCAGCCTCCCTTCTGTCAGGGCACAGGGTTAGCAAATTTTAAGTCATGTGAAACTAGCCCACTCATGTGTCTATTCTGTCTCATTCCCTGAAGCAGGTGCTGTCCAACACAGCACGTGAAAAAGAAAGCACCTGTCCAGGGGAGTAACATATGGTGGCTCTGTAGGCAGAGCTTGTGACAAGCACGGTATACAGAGCAAGAGGGTAAAGAAAGGAAAAAAAGCCACTGATGATCTGGGAGAAAGAGAAGAGACAAAGAGCCAGTGAGGGGGCAGGAGGGAGTGGTGGAAAAAAGGAATAAATCTGTCAAGAACTTGGAAGTGGATACAGCAAGAGCAGAGACATGCAAGACAAGGATGGTGATGTAGATTTGAAATAATAGACAAAAAAAGAAAGTTGTGCAGGTGGGATGCATACTGCCCTAGTCTGTGCAGGTGGGATGCTGCCCTAGTCTGTGCTTGAGGGCTCATCTGGACATTGTTAGGTCCCTGTCCAGCTACCTCTTGTGCCTGGAACTTGAACTGCTTTGTCTTGCATTAAGAAACTGCCTTATCTTGTAGGTTTTGTAATGCTGAACACCAGCTTCTTTTAATTTTTTGGCATGAATTATGTGCTCCACAGCTCCCTCCTCTTCAGGATACAGGCCAGTAAGACATTCTAAATGGCTTCTTCTGGTGACAATCTATCAGTTGGAATGGAACTAATATATGCAGAGTATGAACTGGGAACCACTACACAGCAGTCCAATACTTTTTCATTCTTTAAATCCCTCCTCGAAGTCTCTTCTGTCCTGACACCTGCAAGAAACTATCCAGCTAATAATTAAGTAGGAAAGCTATTAAGGATACTGGGGTTTTTTTCCATCTAACTGGAAAAAAACAGAAAAAGAGAAGCATCAGAAAAAGAGAAGCATGTTGCCTGTCAGGAAGAAACCTGGGTCTTAAGACTGATGCCTTCCAGCAGTTTGATACCAGTCCATCTTCAGACCTGCATGTTGTAAATTAGCTTCTTTTCTACCTTGGAGAATACATAACACCAGCAGAGTCTCCCTATGCCTGACAAAGGGTGTTTGTGCCCAAAAGCTTACAAAGAATTTTTTCTAACTAGGCCAAGTAACCTAATTAACTCCACAGTAGGATAGTACTCCCTGACAAGTATTAGGCCTCTCACCCCACCCTGAGATTGACAGCCCCCCCACCCCCCAGCACCACCCCCAGGCCACCAAACTCCCCATCCTACAAGCCACTCCTGGTGCCAGTTTTACTCGTGTTCACCAGTACCAGAAGTCAATCAAAGTCAGGGTGTGGGGAGGGGCAGACAGGATCTTGGGTGGGAGGTTCACATGGGGGCGGGGAGTTGTTTGTATGGGGGTGGAGAGTTTGGGGAGCTAAAACTAGACCCTTGTCTGGGAGGGAGAGCCCCCCATCCCCTTAAGCCTCCTCTGACTCCGCCAAGCCTGCTACAGACCTCACTTGCCTCCTGATCCTGCCAAACCCTCCTGGTCTCCACCAACCCCTCTGCAGATCCCAGCTGCCCTTCTGATCTCCCCTAGGGACCATACTAGACCCTTGATCCCCACCCCCGCAAGCCTCCCCCTGCTAGCCCCCCATCCTGATTTACCTTAGATGGGGTAGCTATTTTTAACTCCATCTAACCTTCCCCTAACCACCCTGAATGTCTGTACATACCCACAGAGAGGCATATAACCATGAATGTCAGGGAAAGGATATGGGATGGGAGGCCTGTTGCCATCTGCTGTCTCACAAGTGGGGTTATAGTGAGCCTTTTAACATTTCCCATGCTCCCAAGGAGCATTTCCTGCTACTCCCTTGCCTTCATGGAGGGCAGAAGCTGCTCTACCCCTATTGCCATCAAGCATGGCTTGACCTCTGAACATCTGGCTCTGAAGACAGTAAAAATCATAATATACAACTGGTGGACATGTAATGTGTAGATGAGAGATGGAGAGCATATGAGAGACCATAGCAAGGACAAGATCTGAGTTAATAAAACCTTTCTGATACCATATGTAGAAGACTAAACTTGACAGGGAAACCCTTGCTGAACCAAATACTGGAACTTTATTATTTCTGAGCCAAATCCTCAGGAACTTCATCAATTTTTACTTAGGACTGTATTGTTTAATTTTTGTTAAAGGTAGGTGAGCAGTTACTAATAGCTTCATCCCACTCACACGACAAAAACTGCTTGGACAGCCAGGCATCTGAATGTTTTTATGCAGGCCTAAATGATGTGGGTAGAGGCAGGAATTGGGCCATGCTGCCAGCTCTTCAGCCTCCCTTCTGTCAGGGCACAGGGTTAGCAAATTTTAAGTCATGTGAAACTAGCCCACTCATGTGTCTATTCTGTCTCATTCCCTGAAGCAGGTGCTGTCCAACACAGCACGTGAAAAAGAAAGCACCTGTCCAGGGGAGTAACATATGGTGGCTCTGTAGGCAGAGCTTGTGACAAGCACGGTATACAGAGCAAGAGGGTAAAGAAAGGAAAAAAAGCCACTGATGATCTGGGAGAAAGAGAAGAGACAAAGAGCCAGTGAGGGGGCAGGAGGGAGTGGTGGAAAAAAGGAATAAATCTGTCAAGAACTTGGAAGTGGATACAGCAAGAGCAGAGACATGCAAGACAAGGATGGTGATGTAGATTTGAAATAATAGACAAAAAAAGAAAGTTGTGCAGGTGGGATGCATACTGCCCTAGTCTGTGCAGGTGGGATGCTGCCCTAGTCTGTGCTTGAGGGCTCATCTGGACATTGTTAGGTCCCTGTCCAGCTACCTCTTGTGCCTGGAACTTGAACTGCTTTGTCTTGCATTAAGAAACTGCCTTATCTTGTAGGTTTTGTAATGCTGAACACCAGCTTCTTTTAATTTTTTGGCATGAATTATGTGCTCCACAGCTCCCTCCTCTTCAGGATACAGGCCAGTAAGACATTCTAAATGGCTTCTTCTGGTGACAATCTATCAGTTGGAATGGAACTAATATATGCAGAGTATGAACTGGGAACCACTACACAGCAGTCCAATACTTTTTCATTCTTTAAATCCCTCCTCGAAGTCTCTTCTGTCCTGACACCTGCAAGAAACTATCCAGCTAATAATTAAGTAGGAAAGCTATTAAGGATACTGGGGTTTTTTTCCATCTAACTGGAAAAAAACAGAAAAAGAGAAGCATCAGAAAAAGAGAAGCATGTTGCCTGTCAGGAAGAAACCTGGGTCTTAAGACTGATGCCTTCCAGCAGTTTGATACCAGTCCATCTTCAGACCTGCATGTTGTAAATTAGCTTCTTTTCTACCTTGGAGAATACATAACACCAGCAGAGTCTCCCTATGCCTGACAAAGGGTGTTTGTGCCCAAAAGCTTACAAAGAATTTTTTCTAACTACCGTATTTAGTTGGTCTAATAAAAGAGATCACATCTACCCAAAGAACCTTGCCTGCCTATGGCCTTAGACCAACACAGTTGCAATCAACAATCCTGAGTCCATCTTCAAGCTATTGAGCTGATCAGAGATGAAATAATAGATTTTTGGTGTAGCTGAACCAAAATATTAGGAGAAAAGAAATGGGTTTATGTTGACCCCAAATTGATCTCTCCCTTTCAGGGATGGAAAAATGCAAAAATAAATAAATAAATGTTGGATTGACCTGAAATGCTGCATTAAACTTGAAATGAAACTTTTCATTTAATTTGTGGGTTATTAAAGTTTTTAAAAAACCTTTGTCTTTTTTTTTTTTAAGTCAATGAATTTGACCACTCTGTATATATCTTGCTTTCCCTTCCTATACCATGCATTAGTGCTGGTATTACAGACTGTTAGCTTTTGAAGATGTGGACTATTTTGTCAGGAAGAGAACAAATAGTAGTGCTCTCAACCAGAGTCGGACACAGGCATGGGCGAACCAGGCGGGTGCCAGGGGCCCCAACAGAAAGGGGGCCCAAAAATTAAACAACATGTACCAAAAAAATAATTATCTCTGGTGAAGGGAAGCCCGGTACTAAAAATTCTCCCAGGGCCACCAGGAGTCTAGGTATGGCACTGCTTCCAACGTCTAGGGTATACTCAGTATTAGTACTCAGCCAAATTCTCCTCTCAGTCATTGCAATGCAGCTCCACCCAAATAAATGAGGTTGTACTTTTTGTCACTGAGAGGAAAATTTATCCTGTGATATGTTAGGAGGAAAAATTGTACAATAGCAAAGATGTAGAAGCTTAAATAGACAATTTAGACAAGACTCTATTAGTGTGAACTTAGTTCTCTCCTACAAAAATCTGAGCTCTTAGGGGTTTGTAAACCACGGAAAAATGCCCATAGTTAAACTTTTCTGCACGGGTAATTCAAGCATTTTTCTCTAGATGTGTTCTCTTCGAGAAACCCTACACAACTGTAGAGTCTTGTCAGCTGCAGGGTTAGGCGCTCTTGTCCAGGAGAGGTACCCAGGGATGCTCAACTGATTGCTTTGCTGCCTATAGGAACAGTGAGGCTCAGGGGGCACGTGTACAAGTGACGGGGGTTTGTGCCCCCTGAATTGAAATAATGGGTGTTAAATTTCTGTCCTTTGAAATGCTGGGATGTATCTATCTGTCACTAAGAGGCTGGGTTTTAGCAATGCGCTATTCACATAAATTACTGGAAGCGGCACCGCGTAACAATCTATCATTGCTGATCTCTTCATGCTAAATTACAGCAGAGGGTGCTGCTCACCAGTAATTCCCACTACAGACCAGTCATCTCTATAGCTCACAATTAATGAAATTAATTTAATTTTAACACATTTTACACATTTTGTAAAATTTTTTCACCATTTTTATTCTTATTTTATTCTTATTCTTTTCATTTCTATCTTTACTTTTATTCTTATCTATTTATTTTGCTCTTTCTATGTCATCAAGTGCACTTTATTTTGTAGTGGGGACCTCACTCCCCCCACCCAATCTTGGAGCCTTGGTGATTGCCTGCACCCGCGCCCCCTCACTGGTCCATCTGAGAAGTTCAACAGGTTTGGCAGTGCTCAAAACCAGTTGGACAGATTTTATTCAAGGATAATACAAGCCAGCAGCCCCCCTTCCCCTCAACCCTTGCAGTTCAGGCTGAGCTGGTGTAGGAACAATTTGCTGACTTAACTCACCACATGCTTGAAAACCCTTCTGCTTGTTGTACCACTGCATGTGGGTGTGTTTGACACCGCTGCTGCCAGACCATGCAGTGCTCCCTCTGTTTTCCCGACAGGAATTTCTGGCCTGAATTCCTGGCTTTTGGAGTGACTGAAACAAGCAGAACAACTTCTGCATAAAAGTTTCTAAAATCCTTAATACAAACATTTCCCTGAAGCTTGAAGCTTTAGAAAATCCCCAGCACACTGTCCAACCCAGTGGACAAGGACCCTGGGGGAGCCTGATGGCCTCCTGGCACTGGGGGAAGCTTTGACCAGCCCTGCTTGACTCCAAGGGCTTGGTTCTGACCTCACTTACCCCCGACCCACTGGGAAGTCACTGGTTTTCCCATGATTTGCTCAAGGCCCTCAGGAATCTTTTACCAGAGACAAAGAAATCTCAGATGCCTCCTGGTTATGAAGCCACAAGATGTGATAGAGGGATGCTCATTGGCTGTGTCTAAGCATGTCAGCTGCAAGCTACAAGGGCAAGGCATCTCCAGAGCCCAGGAATGAAACACCCTGCAGGGGCAGAACATGGCAGTTGCTTTACAGATCACAGCAATGTTGCAGAGCAGTTGAAAAGAGGAAGCTAAGATGAGAAGCAGCCAGCTAAAATGCAGGAGGGAGGCAGAATGTTAGTCGCTGGAACAGAGCCAGGACACTCCATCTGAGTGGCACTGTATATCAGGACAGCTTGTATGCTGCGAAATGATGTGATCCTAGCCAATACTGGGGATTGGGGGGAGATTGCTACATCTTTGTTGAATCTGCAGCCTGTCAGCTTCCAGGTTGAGCACCTCTGGTTAATGAAAGAGGACACGTCAACCAGGCTTGATTAGGTGCTAATTGGGTCAAGGCTGGGAGGTGGGCTATGCTTTGTGAGGGATGTGTCATAGCCAAGCGCTGAGGGAATAAATGGTGACCAAACTCACTCACTATTCATAAAGCAGGTGGACTTCACACTCATGCAGGCTTTCACAGAACCCCACTGGTTGGGTTAATGTAAAACTGGGGAGTAAGTTAATGGAATAAGTGGGACAATCGAGCAGCAACCAGCTGCAAAGGGATGTTTGAGGGGTGCAGGTTTTGGCAGCAGGCAGGGGACATTCACCAGGGCTCCCTCCTGGGTCAAGCAAGGGAGGGGACAGCACACCAACTTTGTATCTTATTCTCATTCTGGCCTGACTATTGCAAATCCTGGTGCCAGACAGTGGTGCTGACCAGGGCTGTCCCTGGGTCAAGGCAGGGAGGGGGCTCTGCTTTGGGACATGTTTTAGCTATGTATTGAGGGATGTTTTAGACATTACACACAAATACCTGCAACTTTTTGCTTAGGATCTAACCACCAAATAGTAATAAAACCAGCAGATAAAGGAGGAGCCATAGTCATCCTAAACCATGAAGACTACATAAAGGAAGCCAACAGACAGCTCTCTGACACTACAAAGAACTACAAGAACATCCTACTCCCCCTTTCACCATGAAACTCAACAATACCATCAAATCATTTCCATCAGGACTACAAGAAAAACTACAGACCTTGATCCCTCCACTACCTAACCCAGGGACTTTTTACATGCTCCCTAAAATCCACAAACAAGGAAACCCTGGCAGACCTATCATATCCTACCATGGGACCCTAACTGAGGAAATATCAGGTTTCATTGAATCAGTCCTAAAACTGCTTGTCACCCACAGAGCAAGTTTTGTCCAAGACACCACAGACTTTCTACAGAAACTTAAAAATGTAGACCATCTTCCCAGCAACACACTTCTAGCCACTATGGACATTACCAGCCTATATACCAACAACCCACACCAGGATGGTATCCAAGCCTG
>NW_005842126.1:21604-72432 GCF_000455745.1 Alligator sinensis | reverse complement strand
AATTGCAACCCATACTAGAAAGAGACCCTATTCTTAAAAAGATCTTCCCAGAGACGTCCATCCTAGCCTTCAAACAAGCACCGAACCTCGCCAACCTCATCACCAGAAGCAAACTTCCTCAAGTCCAGAACACACCAAAAGGATCCAGACCACGCCATGACAAGAAATGCAAAACCTGCCAACACATCTCCACCACCCCCACTATTACTACATCCCACAACAGAGCCATCAGCATTCCTGAATCTTACAGCTGCACCTCCAGGAATGTAATATATCTCATCCAATGCACCAAATGCCCTGATGGAAAATATGTAGGAGAGACCAAACAACAACTGCGCACCAGAATGAACGCACACCGGAAATCTATCTAAGACAGGAATACCCAATGACCTGTGGGGGCACATTTCTCACAAGAAAACCACTCTCTCTCCAATTTCTCAGTCCTGATCCTCAAAGGAAACTTACAAAACACTTCTCACCTATGAGCCTATGAACTTCGTCAACCTCCTGGATACTAGAAATCATGGACTAAATATAGACATTGGATTTATGACACACTAGAACCTGCCTGACAGCTGACTCCCCAGGTACCTCTCCACTATTCATCCCCTTCTCTCCCCCACAGCCTGTCTCTCACCCATTGACTCCTCAATCTACATCTTCACTGACTGCCTATCCTGTATGTCTCTGGCTTCTTTACTATTCATTCTATCCAGGAAGAGCACACATCAACTGCTGTAACTTCCTCTGCCTGATGAAGGGTTTTTGAACCCAAAAGCTTGCTTACATTTTTTTTTCCAACTACTTGAGTTGGTCTAATAAAAGAAATCAGATTTACCCAAAGAACCTGGTCTGCAACTTCTAGCAGCACTTGCTTTACAAAAGGCTCACTACACAAAAATTGTTTTGACATCTGGTGGACAAAGGGGCTCACTACACATCATTCAGTGAATAGCCAGGCACATGTGACAGATTTATGGCCACATCATTGCAACTTGCAGTGGGTCAAACTGAATGACATTGGGATGTGGTTTAATTTGTAATGATGAGAACTAATAAACCCCCAAACCTGTGTACACTTAAAGTGTGATATCAGTAAGCCACACAAAGGGGAATTTTTGTCTTGTGTACATGGTGACAGTGTCACATGTACAAGTACCCAGGGAGTTTACAAGGACCCCAGGCTGGGAGGTATGCCAGCACAAGGAGTGAGGGAAGGTGTCTCCTTTCAATGGGGAAAAGGGCTGCTTCCCCTTTACATTTATGTTATAGCCCAGGGGCTTAGTGTTTATGTTGCAGTTTACACTGCCAGTTTGGGTTGGGACTATAGGGGTGGTATACAGAGGTCCCATTAGTGCCAGAGGGCCATATGATTGCCTTGAGCCCTGACAGGGGCAGGCTCAGGCCTAAGTGACTATTGAGTCTGGAGCAGGCATAATGCAAGGCCAGAGCCAGGCAAGGGCCAGGGGCCTGGTGCCCAAGGTGGGACACAACCTGGCAAGGGCCAGAGGCCCAGTGTCCAAAAGGACCAAACCAGAGCTAGTGCCTCAAAGCCAGGTCCTACAACGTGGGCCCAGCTCATAGGCTTAGCTGAGAATAAAGGGGCAGAGGGCAATGAGGCTGAAGCCCTGACAAGAGAACAATGATATTGTAACACCCATGAGAATTGAGGTGTGGTAGGGAAGGACTGGAGCCAGACTCTTTGCTCCTAAAGCTTTAGGTGGTCTGCAGGGCACAATCAACCAGAGAGACCCAGTGAGGGGCCTGGGACCAGAGAGGCCTAATGAGGTGCCTGAGGGCAGTAAAGGCCAGTGGGGGTCCATTTGGACTGGGACCTCATGAAGGCCCATGGGAAGCCTCATTATTATCATTATTATTAGTAGTAGTAGTAGTAGTAGTATATTTCCATCAAGGTGTGGAGGGTAAGAAGGGAAGGCAGCCCAGGGGTGGAGCAGGGCATGCTCGCAGAACCACCAGGGGGCATCGCGGCCGCCCCTGGAACTCCAATATGCTACAGGGATAAGGTGATAAAGAGGTGGAGGGAGAAAGAGAGATTGTATCCAAAATCAAACTGTCTAACCACATGAAATGCAGAAGCCATATAGGGCATATGGAAGCGCTAAGGCAAAAAGGATTGCATGTTCATCCCATGTTACTTCTTTGCAGCAATTCACAGCATACTCGGTTTTCCTGTCTGACTATTACACAAGACACTCTGCAGCAGCTTCTGAGTTAACTAACAAGTGGCAATAGGTGCATATTTTCTTTATATATACCATATTTACTCGACTAAAAGACGAGGTTTTGTCTCCCCAGTCAGCATGGGGGAAAACAGTGCTTCGTCTTACAGTCACATACAAGGAAGCCTCATTAAATATATTGTCTAGCATTAAACTGCTGCCAGAAGTAGCTTATGCTCAGTGATGGAAACCAGCTATGAAGGTGATTGAATGCAGCCCTTGTGAAACCTGACTATAAAGCACATGGCCCATAATGGGCAAATATACTGATGAGAGCCTTTTTCTTTTTTTGTTCCTAAAAGAAAAAGGGTGGGTGTTCCCTCCACAGGGAACTGGCATGGGGCTAGAATACCAGGCCGGTACCAAGAGAGCCAGACATCCTTTCCTTGGGGCCAAAAATGCTTGATCTTAGTGCAAAGGTCAACAACAGGTTAGGGGGTGTTGGTTGTACCTGTGTTGGTCTAAGGACGTAGGCAGGCAGGGTTCTTTGGGTAGATGTGATATAATTTATTAGACCAACTAAATACTTGAAAAGGTTGTTCTTTGCAAGCTTTGGAAACAAACACCCTTCTTCAGGCATAAGGAGAGACTGATTTTATTTTGTGTTCTCTTGGATGGAATAGAAGTCAATATGTAAAATGTAGGTCTGTGAAAATGCAGATGTGTGGCAGTGAGGATCAGAGGCCATGGGGGACAATAAGTGTGAGACAGGTAGGATTGGGAGGGGCGCAGGGAAAGGGGAATGTTGACCTAGTGATAGAAAGTAGCTGGTAAAATATAGAGAGGTTATGTGGAATTATTGGATGGCAGGCAGGTTATAATGTGCAATAAATCCAATGTCTACATTTAATCTATGATTTTTTGTATTCGGTAGATTTATGAATTGAAGTTCATAGGCTCCTCTATGAAAGGTGTTTTGAAAATTCCCTTTGAGAATCAGAACTGAGAGACTAGAAAGACAGTGTTTGTCTTGTGAGAAGTGTGCACCCACAGGTAACTGGGTATTTTTGTCTTTGGTATATTTTCAGTGTGTGTTCATTCTGGTACGCAGTTGTTTGGTTTCTCCTACATGTTTTCCATGAGGGCATTTAGTGCACTGGGTGACATATATTACATTTCTGATAGCCCCAGGTAACCACTCTACAATTTACCAACTATATTAGACTAATAAGACTAATTAGATCCACAGAAAAGTCTCAGCGTCTACACGTGCAGTACTGTTAGGATAGAGTAAACCAATTAACTCCACCATAGGTTAGTACTTGTAAATACAAGTACAATTCTATGGTAGAGTTATTTACTCCATCACAACGCATGTGTAGATGCTGATGAAGTTGGCTGGGGCATGAGGCTGCTTCAGTGCAAGGGCTGCCTCCTGGCTAGCCCTGCATTGGAGCACCCTTGTACCCTAGTCAGCCCCTGCACAGCAAGTTGAGCTGGCACACAGCAGCCCCAGGTGGACAGACCCCCTCCCCTTCCTTCCCCCTGGCCCCCTTGCTAGCTGGGGCTGCTCTGATGTGGCTCAACGTGCTGCAGTCATGGGTGCACCTGTAAACGTAGTGCTGAGTAGCAGTAAATTCCAGTGCAATATGCACTGGAGTTTATTGCATCTCCTTAAGTGCACATGTAGACACACCCAATGTTGGTGTGCATGGGGAAGGAGGAAGATTGTAAAATTCTTGGCTACTGAAATGCAGACATCTCTCTTGCAATTCACACAATAGAATTGTGAGCAGAACATGAAAAATACCTGGTTCAAATGCTTGAAAAAGATCTTTGAGTGGTTTCACTTTGATGGAACCTCTCCTCTTCATTTTCAAACCCACAATTGTGATTCTAATTGAGAGATTCCCATTGATGTTAATGGGAGTCACATGCCTTAAACATCCCCACGTGGTACTTTGCTCAGCACCCCCAACTATTGCCTGTGCCTGCTACAGAAGAAATACAGAGGAGTGAACCAAATGAAAGGAAGTTCTGAAAAATGAATCCCTTTTGTCATATAGAGTCTACATCACCTGCTTTGCCTTCCCTACCCAGATTATGGGACCCCTGAGAAGATTATGTGTCATTATAACTGGTTTCTCCCATATGTCCTCTTTCCCCTCAGGGAAGTGGTTGTGAAGTTAAAATTTAGAAAGTGGTTCTTTGCAGCTCAAAAATGTGTGGTTTTATCCTAACCGTAAAATATCTCAAATCATTGGGATTAGCCCTTTTCTCCTTTCCTGTGTGCCTTCAATTAGCTGCATAAAAGCAAACCCACGGCTTTAGAACTGAAAATAGCTGGAGCAAAGTGACGCAGATTTCACCCGAGATGAAAGAGTGGATTCCAGAAGCCTAATTAAAAGCAACTGAGAAACCAGTATTTGATACAGAGTTTACTCACCTGAAAAAATAAACCGAGAACTGTAGCATGGCTTTAGTGCAGCGTTGTGGGAAAGAGGCTGAAGGGTTTCACTCCGGTCACAGGAAGGCCCAGCTCTGCTAGAACACAAAATCTTTCTGTTTCTTCATGCTCAGAGTCAGGAGGAGGTCAGCCAGTGAGGTGAGGCCACCGCAGCTCCAGCAATATTTCACATTATATGGCATAAAAAGATAACAGACTCTAACATACTGGTTGCCCCTTTCTTATTCTCCTTTTCATTTCTCTCTTTCACCACAAGCTAGGTTACCTGATTAGTTACACTGAAGATGAATGTTATGTTTCCTGATCACACAGACTGCGTTATTCTTCATCAGACCTCCCATTTTACAACTCTCGGCTTCTTTACCCATAGCTTTGATAGAAAAAAGCTTACAGAATTTAACAGAAGTTGGCAATATTTTTCTATAGGTTTTTTTAATCTTTCTCTAGAATTGTGTTAATCGGGAATTAGATCCTTGCTATAGAATCCTATACAATTATATCCTTGTACAGAAAGTATTTTATCCTCCATGAAATGTTTATGTTTTTTAGACCAATTTCTGTAGAAAGCAACTATATTTGTATAGAGCCCTATTACATTTGATGTTCTACAGACCTTCTGATCAGGTTCTGTTCCTTAATTCATATATATTAAAATTAAAGCAAATAGTCTAAAACATTTTCTACGAACACTCACTTGCATTTTTAACAGAATTTGCTCTGGCTATTTTTATGGCCCTTAGTGTTTGCTTTCTTTGCTGAATTTAGTGAATAGTCTTGAGTCAAAAAAATGGGGAAACAAAACTGAAAAAGTTTAAATACTTTGAACAGCTGAGGATTGTTAACACTTTTTCAAGTTTTCAATTTTAAAATTTTGCAATACTTAAATTTTAATATTTTAAAACCAAAAAGCTCCAAAATGTTTCATTTGCCCAAAAATAAATGCTTTAGTTTGTCATCAAAAAAACCAAAAAACTAATCTCAACTCAACATGCAACAATGGTTTCCTCGACTTTACTGGTACAAATATTTGCAGAAAGAGAATTTCAAAGATGTATGTTGTGTACTCACACGATTAAAGAACCAAACTGTACTGCATGTCTTATGTGACCAGTCACAGGTAACGATATGAAACAGTAGCAGAGAACAATTTATGATCAGTCATAAAAATAAAAATATTTGCAAAAATTAATTCAAACAAGTAATACATTGGAAGCAATACAGTCTGATCATGCATATTTGATTAACAGAAAATGAAGCTAAATTAATCAGATAACTTGCTATTGTAAAATAATTCACTCAGCTGTATTTCTATAAACAGCACCTAGCTCTTATGTGTCATATGTAGATCTAATCACAAAGGAGGTCATTTTCATTATCTCCATCTTAAGTGTTTATTTTTATAGAGCAGTGATTTTCAACAAGGGTGTTATGGGTGCCTTGAAATCCTTTCAAGGGTGTTGTGGGTGCCATGCAATGTTAGCACTGTTAGGTGCATGAACATCATTCACAAAATGAACCCAGACATTTCAAGTGGAAATCCATAGTATTATGAACTTTCTGACCTATGGCGGTCTTTCCTTGCAACAGGGGAATTGCTCTATTATTTTTCTGTAGTAAAAAAATGAGTGAAAACTAAAAGTTGTCATGTTTCAAGGAATGTTTGGAGTCCAATGAAGAGTGACTTGAGCCTAAAAGGGTTAAGAGCCATGGCTTTAGAAGTTGTAGGGAGTTTTCCAAAAGCTATCCTGGCATATTTCTAAAAAGATAAATTGACATCCAAGTGGTTATTTGAGCTAAATCAAGAAAGCACAGTGGAGAAAATAAGACGACAACTTTTTCACTTTTCATGTAGCCATTTTCCCCTGACTTTCCCGTGTCACTGGCATTCTTTCATGAATTCCCTGTATATTATAGAGTTAAGCCTAATTTAAAATAAATTCAGATTCAGTATGAATTTGTCATTTTTTAAGATACAAAGGAGCATGCACAAATTCAAAAAATGTATGTCTTTTTAATCAAGTGTAAACACCTAGCATGAATATGGTAATGAAAGATTTAGGGTCAAATTCTGCCCGTATTTATATTAGTGCAATTCCTGCTGAAGTCAGTACAGTCCCAAGCTTGAAAACACTGATGCATGCTATGTTATGCACTTACATTGACTCAACATGCAAATAAAATTAAGGAAGTAAGTAAGTAAAGTGCATACACAAGTGTATGCAAGAGACAGGCTTAGGGCCACAACACTGTGTGCGCACATACGTGCAGAATTTCATACATTTTAGTCTAAAAGTTTTTAAGGCCGGATGATTAAGTCTACATAAGACAAAAAACAAGACAAAATGAAAGCATTTAAAATGTCATGACACTTTATTTGACATAGCATTTCCTTTCCTCTTCTCTAAACAAAATATTTGTGTGTTTGTGCCCCGTCCCCCAACCAAAAAGTCTGCTAATGCTTTTCCATGCACTAGGGAAACTGATTAATTCTTTCTGCTATGTGCGTATTACCGGTAAATCAGCCTCAGAACTGGAAGCTGGCAAGAAAGGTCATTTAAAATGGCTGTATGCAAAAAAGAAAAATCAGGGTATATGTGTGCTGTCTGTGCCTGATACAAAGTCTGTTGGAGTCAACAGAAAAAGAACTCAAAGGCCCATGGCCCAGTCCTCTATTGCTGGGATTCATAATATATTCAATGCTGAAACTGTATAGCCAGATGAAAAATGCAACCTTTTTGTGTTACAAGGACTGAGCAAGTAGCATGGAGAAGTACTCATATAATGAAGAAAATATGATAGTGGAAAACTGTAGTAAGCATTAGTTATATTGTTCTCTATTCATAGTAAAAACACTCAGAAGTTCATTACATTTGGACCCCAACTGATCTCTGCTATGGATATAAACATGATCTTCTATTGTTTTGCTGGTGCTGGACTACAAAAAAAAAAAAAGCGAAACAGGAAATGTAGAAAGCAAAGATATTAAAATGCAGAAAAGCTATGGCGAGGTTAGAGAAAGAAAAAGACAATTCAGTAACCATGATCAATGCAATATGTGACTGAGAGGTTAAAAACACAGGTAATTCATTCACACTGAAGAAAACTCAGGTATATCGAAGCAAATATTAAGGAAAAAAAGCATTGCTGTATTTTAGAAGTTTGTATGAAATGACCTTTCCCTTAAAAATCATTAGACTAACACATTCCATCTTCTGAAGTTAGCTGAAGCATGAAACTTTATCCTAAAAAGTGTTTACTTATGAGCCCTCTGCACAGACGCACAGAATTTTCAAGGACAAACCAACTTCTTGTAAAAATATTTTAAAGTATTTTTAAAGTACCTCCTTGCACCTTTAAATTGTTTACTACTGATCCCAATACAATTGATTACTAAAGTCATTGGGGTAAAAAATGTCCCTGTGTTATTCCAAAAGTTACTCAGGGGTAAATTTGGCCAATTGTTTCGGGGGGTTTCTTTTTAATGGTAACACACAACATGAGCAAGCTCAAAGTATGCTATGAAATCTGAACTCCAAAACAGCGCTAGCCTTTCAAATATGAACAGTCTTACTTGTGTGTTTATGGTAACTGATTTGAAAAGAACAGCCTAAGATCACTGTGCAACCAGAGTGCTATAGGATTGTACAATACTGTCAAACAGCATTATAAAGGTACCTCGTACAGATTTCTTTTGTCTTATGTAAAGGGAATTATATTTGCTCTTAATAAAAAAATAAATAAACCTCCCCTCTTTATCTTACTCTGGAAATATTTCACTGTGAATGAGTCAGCTTTTCAGAAAACATCCTCTAGAAAATGTTAGCAGCTTTAGCAAATACCTATTGCAAAGTAAAGTCCGTATTAAAAACAAAATGAATACTGCACATAGCCTTTATATCTAAAATACTGAAGGGACCTTTAAAGGATCAGACTTATTTAAGGTTAGATATTTTTCCTGAGCTCAACATAGCTGTTGTAAATAAGTATCTCCTAGTGACTTTTTTCTAGTCATAGAACAATTAAACTAGATTTCAACTTTCATTCTAATATTTAAATCTAATTTTCATTCTTTAACAGATTTGTAGGCACTGTAATACACGACTATACACATGACAGCTAAACTTTATAAATATATAGGTAATGTCAGTGTGCATTTTTAAAAATAAAAATTAACACGGGAACAAAGGATCCTTTTCAGCATTCCTTACATCCTTGTCAGACAAAGCTCACATTGACTCTAGTGGGAATCAAAAGGAGCTTTTTCAATGCAAAGAGGTCTGACTGGGACCCTTAGAAAATACACTGCATAATATAATCTCTTTATAACTCTTCGTGTGGAAGTTAAAGGTTGTCTGCTTTGCTATTCTGGCAGCAAAGGCAAGATGCTTGTCTCTCCAGATTTATAGTTGTAAATCCTGGGGATTTTTATGACTTTTATGACAGGAACTGATTTTTCAGAAGAGCTGAAGAACCCCCATCCCAATGAAGGTCAACAGAAGATACAGTTGCTCAACACCTCTAACCATAAGAGACCCAGTACTAGGTCTGCTGAGGTCAACGGAAATGGTTGTATTAACCTCAGTGGGTTTAGGATCTGACTCATATAGGCTATAAACAAATCTCGTCTTTGGAGTGGGATCAGCTGTGCCAGGAAGTGTCCCAGCACAGTTGATCCACTTCATTGGCATCTACAAATGTTGGCCATGGCCGTTGTCCCACAGGGTCAGGCTCCTGCCTCTCCTGGCACTTCAGGGGCTTGAAGCCTGAGAGACAATGGCCTCAGGTGCCATACCCCAACCTAGGGCAGAGCAGTGGATACATGCGCTGTGGAAATCCCTTGCAGGGGGAATCCAAGGGTGCTATCTGCAAGCAAAGGTGGGGAACACCTGTGGCCCTTGTCCCCAGGGGAGCAGAGTCAAGGGGAAACCTAACTCAGGGCCCAGATTGGCAGGCCAAAGTAGGGAACCTCTGTGGGTCTCCCCTCATCCACGCTTCACACCCTGGAAATCCCTCTGCATGCCCCAGGAATGGCCCTGCAGGATCAGGACTCTATGCCTGTGGACACGTGCCCCAGAAATTCCCCTGCAGTTGCAGAGCAGGGAACTGGGCTTCAACACTCCACATCTGCAGAGGAATTCCCAGGTCATGTTTCTGCAAGTGCAGAGTGGAGGTAACCCATGGGGTTCCTCTGCTCTGTGCTGCAGACATGGGCTCTGCATTAGGCCCAGGTTCCCAGGGCTGTTGTCAAGCAGGATTGGGCTTCCGAGGCCCTGGGAGAACCATCTTAGGGTGGCTGTAAAGCACAGGCAACCCAGGACTTCCAGGCAGTACAAACTATTGGTACAAATTGGCATGGCCACAATTTTAGTCCTTTGTGGCACAACAAGGGCATGGTTGTCTGTTTCCTTGGATTCTGTGCTGGTATAAAAAATGTTATGGCAGCACAAAGGTGATATCTATTTGCAGCTGCAGAGGCTAGGTCCACCCCAAATATCTCAAAAAAACCCTCTCCCCCCGGTCCTCCGCTGCTTCTTACAGACATTCAGTTTCTATTAGGTGAATTGCCATTCTGCCCCCCTCCCCACCCCCCCCAAAACAACAACAACAAAAACTGTGTGTGCAGACATTTGTGCTGCTCCATCTCCCAGAGTTGCTGGCAATACTGAGGAGGGGGAGAAGCATAATTGAATAGACAGAACCAGTCAAGACTATGATATTCCTCTCTGCTTGTTTCTCTCTGCTCCTCCATAAACAGAGGATGTATGGAATACAGGCACCCCCTGCTTAACACTGTTTCGCTTAGTGCTATTTCACTATAACGCTCATTTTAAATTGATACCTGATTTCACTTAGTGCTCAGCGAGTTTCATTATAATATTTGCTGTCACCATCTTGGGCCATTAAAAACACTTGTGATTTGCCATCTTGGATCATCAAATACTTTTGGTTTCATTTAACGCTCGTTTTGCTTAACACTCAGTTTTTCAAGAACCAAGTAAGAGCGCTAAATGGGGGTTGCCTGTATGGAGAAAGGTTTTCTATAGGAATGGGGAAGAGCAGTCTGTGCTGAAGACTTCCTGCTCTTCCTCCTCTTTTCTATCTTCTCAAGTCTCTTCCAGTCTTGCTTCTCTCAAGCAGTTGAAGGTCTCTATTTTTAAAACTGGTAAAAGACTTCCTTTCAATACAGATCATGTGAAATGTAGTGATAAAAGGAAGAGCTGCCTTTACCCTATATTTTGGGGATCCAGGATCAACCTTGTATTTTCATTGGCCTACTCTCTTTGTACAGATTAGGGCCATAGAGCCCAATTTGACAAAAGTAACTATCCCCATTCTGCCCCTCATCTCCTGTATCTCCTGTATCAGTTTTGCCTGTATCTTTTCCCCAGTAAAAAAAGACCAGGAAGCAAATCCATTCCTTCCAAATGGAAACAAATTCTATTCCTCCCAAATCTACTGGGGGGAGGGGAGGAAGGAGAGAAATAAAAGGATAATGATTGTATCACTGAATTAAACTACTACATTATCTCCTAAAAGTGAACCTGATAGTCCAGGAGGGAAAACCTCTCTCTCCCCCTAGACTTAATTAAGAAAACAGTGAGATACAACGAAAGCCACTAAACCTTTGAAAATATAATTGCTTAAAAATGTATAACATGTTTACAAAAATGTGCACTTTCTAATAACACTTGGCATTTCTATAGAAGCATTCAGCTGAAGACCTCATAACTCTTCACTGAATTAAGTAAGGAATATCTTTGTTACAGGCAGACTGGGAGACTAGAGCTGCAAAAAGACCTTGCCTTTGTGCCACCATGAACATTTTTATGGTGGTCCAAAGTCCAAACAAACAATTGTTTATGCCCCTTGTCACACCACAAATGCCCAAAATCATGGCTGCGACAATAGGTGGTAAACATTGGTACTGCTATTTTTTCAGTGGACCTCTGTTTGCTTTATGGTGGGAGAGCAAGAGCAGCCTGGAACTGACTGTGTTCTCCAGCTGCCCCAGGAAGGCACTCCTGGGCTTCAGGGACCTGATCCTGCACACCCCAGGAATTCCCCTGCAGGATTGAGCCCCTGAAGCCCTAGGAGTACCAGCCCAGGTTTCCCCATTTGCAAAGGTGTGCCTTGGGAATCTCCCAGCAAAAGAATCCCCAGGCACATATATTGGACTATCACACTTCAACACAGGACAATGAGCAACATCTGTGTCACAAGTGAAGTGGAACAGCTGATCCTGCTCCAAGGACAAAATCTGTTTATAGCCATAGGCATAGGGGTCTAGTGATTTGCTCAGTGTCACTCAACAAGACATTAGCCTATGTGGGAATGAAGGTCAGGAGTCCTGATCTTTGAGAACATCCCCATTTTCCATAAGGCACAGAGTGATGAACTTTGCTACTTTGGCTGGGATGCTATGTGGAGAAAGCATGTACTGCTTTTAGAACTGAACCCAGTTGTGACAGTTCTGCATCTCATACAAGCATTACATTCCCTTTTATAAAACTGTGTTTAAATAAACAAATGTAGCTAGTTGATGCTCTACAGAGAGGTGGGAAAGCTGCTGTGTTGCAGAGACTCCTCTCTCTTTCACTTTCATATGGCATCAGATATTAGCTTCCAAATCTATGAGCCACTGTCTGGTGTTATCACTCTGTGTGGATTCCATCTGCCCCATCTGAGCTTTTGTAAAGATTGCAGCTTTTGATTAAGCGCTGTGCTGTTTGCTGGACACCACATTCACACAGGGGGCTGTTCACAATGTTCATCTTGTTGTGGGAGCCGAGGGTATTCTAAGGCTATGGCCAGTAGCCCGGACCGTCAGGTGGGGTTTTTCCACGGAGTAGAGTTAGGCATGGAAGCGTATTGGTTTTACAAAGAAAGCTTTACTTACACTGCCGATGGTCACAGTGCAGGAAGGAAACTTGCTTGAGTTACAGTTGCACACAAACAAACAGAAGTGAGATCTCTTCTCGCACCGAACCGAGATGAGTCGTCGATGTACGACTCCGCACGCTCAACATGGGGGATACGTCAAATTTTCCACTATGACGGGGAGTGGTTAGAAGCTGATCAGGCCCCTATATCCTCCTCTAAGACACACGCGGAGTTTGCTAGGCTCCACAGCGCGCTTAGAGTTCCCCACGAGATGGTTGTGGAATCCTCCAACTTGGGCGGAAACTGCTCTAACCTTTTATACGGCCAGCGAGCCAATTGCTAGCCGCCACGTAGGAATAATTTAGAATTGACCAATAGTGGGACACTAATTTGCATACGTGTGGCGGGAACTCTTTGCACCGGGGGTTTCTCTCTGCAGCTGAGAAATTCACTGTGCAAAGAAAGCTCCATGTGGCGGGGAAAATTCCAATGTGCCGAGGCACTAAAAATCATTGGGTTATGACACGTATAAAGTGTTGTTTTGAAGCATCCACATCCAGATCTCAGTCTGTTCAGCTTGACCCATGTTTCTCTGCCAAGGTCATGTCCAACAGGGGACTCATTTGATGTCAGTACAAAATGCTGTAGAAATAGGTCTGATCTTTTCCAACAGTCGGTCCGCACCATTGTTGCCCATACGTTTGGTTCAGCATCCCCAACTGACTTCTAAACATCAGCTAGTAACACCTGAGCCTTTGCATAGATCAGGAACTATGCCTTTTTCTCTTCAGCTCAAGAATTCTTCTTTCCTCTGGATTGGAAGAATGCTGTTCTGTGTTCAATTAGTCCATGGAAGGAAGCAACAAAAAAAAAAAAATCTGAAACTATCTGTGGAGGAATCACGCCCCCGCCCTTTTGTGTCTGCCTCATTGCTGTAAGCAGGCAGCCCCTCCCCCATGTGTTTCATTCACCACTGAGCTGTGACCTGAGCTGGAGTCATTCCTGGAGGAGGGGAGACCTGCTCCCTTTATCTCAGTTTCCCACCTTTGCAGGTCATGTGACTAGTTCTCTCACGTGGTCAGTCTGATGCCATTTGGAAGCACGGGTCAGCAGCCAATGGGACTGCTTCTGGTGGGTCCCATTGGCTGGTGGGAACTTAGTGATGAGGTCACAACAGATATATAAAACAACCCCTCCATGAAGAAGTACAGGGAGACATATTTGGAAACATGAAGCAAGCACATGGCCTCTTGAGCTCTTTTAGACTCTAGATGAACATGTGAGTAATCTACCTGAAACTTAGCCAGTAGTGTAGGATTGTGTGTTTTAGAAGCGTATCAAATGGCTACCAAGCAGTTTTGGTTTGCTCAGGGTTATTCTTTTCATACTTCTCTGACTTGTACCCCTCCCCATGCCTACCCTCTCTATTCAATAAAGCTATCCATTATAGCAAGCTTTATTGCACATGCTTGAGAGGGACTGGACAAGCCTGTTGTTCCCTTTGCTCAGCTGACTAAGGGAAGCTACTTTCTATGCTTCAGGCTATAAGCAGCACCCAGATATATCCTGCTGGGGCTAAGCAACCCCTTGATCTCCAGGGCCTGTGTACCCCGAGCAGCACAGGGCCCTAACAGAGACCAGAGCTCGGGTGGTGGCAGCAGTTACACCAGGGAGTGGGTATGGTCCAGGAAGGGGGTTGGCCAGGAGTTGGGACCCCTGGGGAGGCATCTGAAGCTTGATTTTGGTCGGGTGCAGTGATGTGGGCGACTTGGCGCTGGACGCCCCCTGCTATCCCGCCATACCATCTAAAGCAGCTCAGTATCATGTCAGCTTATACATCTCTGTTATCAAGGCTAGCAAAATCAAAACAGAAGCACAACTTTGTTGTTCAGGAGTCCTCTAGCCATGCCACTGCAGGCCATATTTTGAAAGCCTTGCTAAGGTTAACTTTACTTTTAATTTAAAGGGAAAGTAAACATTTTGTACTTTCTATTAGAGAAATGGTCTTGAATATAAAATAACCATTTTTATTGAAAGTTTGCTCTGGCAATTTTTTCTAAAAGTCATAGATTTTTCACAGTTCTTGCTCAGAACAGTCCTGAGGAACCAGTGAAATCCTCAGTACCTGACACCATAGAATAGTTTGAGATTAGGGATTGCTGCTCAGACTTCTGTCAATGAATACCAAAGGCACATTGGTGGCCAGTGCCTCCAAATGAATCACCTTTTGTTAAGTAGCCATTGTCATTGGTATCGATATGGAAGAGCTACATTGCTTGGTAAGTTGAGGGACTGAATATGGGACAGACAACAAGGAAATCCAGCAGTCTCATCCCACTTAGACTCTTCGGGTGTTTTTGCACATGCAAAGGCTACAGCGCCGGGTGCTTTAAAAACTTGTAGTTAGTTGTATAAGTGGCGAAATGTGTGTCAGCCCCAAGAAAATGGCGGCGGTGCACTCTTGAACTAAAACACATAGAAGGTGCTTTAGTTCAAAAGTGCACCGCTGCCATTTTTGTGCTCTGACGCACATTTAGCTGTTTATACAACTGCATGTGGCGCAGCACAGTGTGCGTCAGCTCACACGTGGAGCAGACTTCATTAATCGAATCTGCTCCAACGCAGTGGCTCTCCATTGCATCATGGGATGAAAAGGTATGTGTGTACATGCCCTTAATTCTTTCCATGACTTTGGTCAAACCATTTTTCCAACTTGCCTTTGTTTTTGTTTTCCTTTTTTATTTATTTCTTTTCCTTTTGACAAAAAATCATTTCCCACCCAACCCCCACTTCTTTGTTTCTTAGAATTGAACTGGAATTTTAAAAAAATCTATATCCTTGTTTTTTTTACTTCTAGCATCATCAAAGACATCAGTAGTCAGTACAACTGAGATAGGAATAGCATTTCTGGGTGTGTCCAGACAAACATATATGCACGTTTCCCTGGGGACAAATAGCAGTGGCACATAGTTGTACATGCACTCTGGTGTGTAGCAAGTTGCCCCAGGTGGGGTAGGGGACCTCAGCCGGCCCCAGCAGTCTTACGTGGGATCCTGGGGGCTAGGGAAGCTAGGGAGCCTGGCCGTCAGCTGCAGTGTGGCTCTGGTGGGCCAGGCTCTGGTTTTGGGCTACACATGCTGTTGCCACGTGTGCCACTCTGCTTTTTGACCCTGGGGTTAGGTAGCAGCATGGGGAATGCCTGAATATGTGGTGTGTGCTGCCACAGCAGGTCTGTGGTGCCACATACCACATGGCTGTGCTCATATGGACACCGCCTATTAATTTAATTGTGTTCTTGCAAGTAAATTATTTTTTTGCATGGTTTTTGTCTATGGCTCTGCAGCACTGAACAGTTGGTGATTGTTTTACTTTCAGTGTTTTTAAAATATAATTTTCATTTCATACCTTCCAGTTTGTGAGGGAAGAGTGATTTAGAAGGTGGTAGTCAAATGAAAACCCCCCAAAAAGTGAAACTATGACTTTAAATCATAGCCAAGGAACAACAAACTACATTTTTGTGCATGTGTGTGTGTGCATGAGAGAGAGAGAGAGAGATTATGATATCCCTATGGCCTGAGGATACACTCAAATACCATACATGCAACATCAAATGTTACATTTTATTCACAAGCAAGACTTTGCGAAAAATTAAAGTCACTTAACTTTCAGCACGGTGACAAAAGTTTGCTTGCTTGCCAAGGAAATTTCAAGTTGAGCATGCATGTAAGACCTTTTATGTACAGGCTTTATGTTCACCAGTTAGGAAATTCTTCTTGTTCTTCAGCTGGGGAAACTGGTCCATAGGGAATAAAAGGCATTTCTTTCAAACTATGCAAAAATCTCATACATATTGCAAGGAGAGGCAGTTCTTACAACAACCACTTCATACATTCCCAACTGGCAACTGCTAATGCACATTTTTAATTCAGTGGGGAGTGAAAAAAGGAAAACATTTTTATAAGGCTATTTAAAAAATATATGCAAGGGGAACAATTAAAAAAAAGTGCAGCCATTTTCTTCATAGGACAGAAATGTCACATCAACATCCAGTCCAAATGGGCCAATGTTCTCCAGCTAGACTTATGCAGCAAAAGCTGCCAGGCAGACAGAAATCTAAATAGTGATGTGTTTCATTTTGATATAATATTAATAATAATGCCAAAAATACCACGACAGTTTTATAGTGCACAAGTTATGCTATTCCACTTTCTCTTCTGACTTCTCATTTTAAGTGTATTCTTATGCACTTCCATAAACAAGCTGGTAACTAGCTATCTGGTGAGATCTCAATCGGACTTCAATTCTTGCAAACTTCATTAGGATTCAAGTTTTAAGCTTTAACCCCATGCAGGCCACACTTCTGATCCTTGCATACCACACGTCTACGCAAACACAACATTTCCTATCAGAAATGTCACATTTTATTTATCTACTCCACTGCACGGTTGGGTTGGGTTGGGTTGGGTTGGGATGGGTTGGATTGGGTTGGTGTAAGCGAGTTACTTAGCCTGCTGGCTTTTGGCAGGAAAATTGGCTCTCTGAGGAGCTCCTAAGCCAGTTCTCTAAAGTTCAGTCTCTAGATCAACAAACAAACAAAACAAAATCCTTCTGTCCTCTCCCAAGCACTAGGAGGGGAGCCCCTTTCTGCTCTGGCCCCAGCACAGCAGCCTGGCCCCTCCTTACAAGCTGTTCCCTTTACAGCTTGCTTCCACCCATCTCTCTTGCTTTTTCTTCTGGGAGTTTTTACAGCTCTCAGTGGGACACTCCTTCCAGTTTTCCAGTGTGGCCATAGGTAAGTTATTTCACATCTATGTTAAAATGCAGTAACTAACACAGTAACTCACAGAAATGATGTTTGGCCTAAATGTATTCATATTTATAAAGCAGTTTAAGGGTTTGGAAATATAAAGTAATATATATGCATATAAATACAGCAGTATACTGCCTATGGTTATATAGACCATAAAGTTTTATTTATTTATATATATGTATAAAGTAACGTGTGTATATATATATTACTTTATACTATATATAGTATAGTGCAAATATATATATGTCCCTGCATATAGAAAGAATAACTATTCATACTGGGTATGATCCATGGCCTGATAAATCAAAGGCAAGACTCACACTAAGAAAGATAAGAGCTGAAACAATTTTAAAAGTTAGTATACACACAAAAAAGCTGTTCTTCTTTCTACATTTTCTTTTTCTTCCCTTCACAGGTTTCCATTTGTTGACCTTGGTATGGAATTTTTCCTGTTGAGATATTTTCACTTTTGTTTATATTTCACTTGGAAAAGTTAAATTATGCTTGTTACCCTTCAGCTACCAAGACAGACTTATGATGAATAAAAAAGACAAATTTCATTTTCAGGCTATGAATTTCCAGCATTTTGCCTACAGATATTTTTTTTCCAGAGGTTCACTTGTATTTTACTTCCCTCTGTTTTTAAAATATACATCTTTGTGCAACATCATAAAGGTGTGTTCCCAGCAGGTCAAGGGAAGTGATTATTCCCCTCTATTCAGCACTGGTGAGGCTACATCTGGAGTACTGTGTTCAGTTTTGGGTCCCCCACTACAGAAAGGATGTGGACAAATTGGAGAGAGTCCAGCAGAGGGCAACAAAAATGGTTCAGGGGCTGGGGCACATGGCTTCTGAGGAGAGACTGAGGGAACGGGGCTTATTTAGTTCAGAGAAGACTAAGAGGGAATTTAATAGCAACCTTCAACTACCTAAAGGAAGGTTTGAAAGAGGATGGAGCTAAACTGTTCTCAGTGGTGGCAGATGACAGAACAAGGAGCAACAGTCTCAAGTTGCAGCAAGGGAAGTTTTGGTTAGATATTTGGAAGAACTTTCTCATTAGAAGGGTAATAAAACACTGGAACAGTTTACCCAGAGAGGTAGAATATCTATCCTTGAGGTTTTCAAGATTCGGCTAGACAAAGCTTTGGCTGGGATGATCTAGTTGGGAATGGTCCTACTTTGGGTAGGGGGTTCAATTAGATGGCCTCCAGAGGTCCCCTTCAACCCCAATTTTCTATGATTCTATCAGTCTCTATTCAGAAAAGCACTTAACCATGGGCTTAATTTTAAAGATGTGTTTAAAAACTAAAGAAAAGTAAAACAATGGGATATTGGTGGGAAAAATGGACTAACTCATAAATTACATGTTGCAGTGCTTTCTGGAATCACAGCCATAATAAAAATTACTATTATAACAGCCCTGCATAGATCCTGTTGATGTACATTCAACTAATAAAACTGCATTTACTTTTTCCTTCCACGCTCACTATCTCTCTTTTACACGAACTGAGGGGCATTAATGAAAATAATGGGAGACAGGTTTAAAACTAACAGGAGGAAGTCCTTTTTTTTTTACACAGCACATTTCAACTTGTGGAAATCGTTGCTGCAGGAAGTTATAGAGGCATATAATATAAAACAGGCTCAAGAAGGGGTTAGATAAATTCTTGGAGGAAAGGTCTACGGAAAGGTATTAAATGCATAGATTTTATAGATTTTTAGGGTCGGAAGGGACCTCAGTAGATCATCAAGTCTGACCCCCTGCCATGGGCAGGAAAGAGCACTGGGGTCTGATGACCTGAGCCAGGTGCTTGTCCAGTCTCCTCTTAAAGACCTCCAAGGTAGGGGAGAGTACCACCTCCCTTGGAAGCCCATTACAGATTCTGGTAACCCTTACCACGAAGAAGTTCTTCCTGATGTTCAATCTAAATCTGCTCTGTCAGTTTGTGGCCATTGTTTCTAGCTACCCCAAGGGGTGCCCTGGTAAACGGAGTATCTCCTATTCCTTGCTGCCCCCTGCCCCGATGAATTTGTAGACAGCCACAAGATCACCTCTCAGCTTTCTCTTGCAGAGGCTGAAGAGATCCAGGTCCCTCAACTTCTCCTCGTAGGGCCTTACCTGCAGGCTCCTAATCATACTAGTAGCCCTCCTCTGGTCCCTCTCAAGGTTATCCACATCTTTCTTGAAGTGCAGCACCCAAAACTGGATGCAGTAGTCCAGCTGTGGCCTTACCAATGCCATGTAGAGGGGAAGTATCACCTCTTTAGATCTGTTTGTGAAGCACTTGCTAGTGCATGATAGAGTGTGGTTAGCTTTACTTATCACTTTGTCACATTGACGACTCATGTTCATCTTGGAGTCTACTATGACTCTGAGATCCCTTTCTGCCTCTGTGCTACTTAGAAGGTCATCTCCCAATTTGTGTGTGTGTTGATGACTCGTAACTTATCTTTGTAAAACTGCGTCCTGTTCTGTTCTGCCCACTCTTCCAACCTGTCCAAATCCACCTGAATCTGTTCCCTGCCCACCCTTGTGTTTACTTTGTCCCATAATTTGATGTTGTCCACAGATTTGGACAAAGTGCTCTCCATGCCCTCATCCAAGTCACTGATGAAGATATTGAACAGCAGTGGTCCAAGGACCGAACCTTGGGGGACCCACTGCCCACATCTTTCTAGGTCGATGCCAACCCGGATGTATCCTTTCCAAGTTGATACCGACCCAGATGTATCCTCTGATATTGCTAAGTCAAGGATTTTTGATGCCCAGGAGGACACAGCAGAGGATGGATTACACTACAGTCATCCTCTAAAATATTTAATATTTGTCACTGTCTGAGATCAGGCACTGGGCTAGATGGACAATTGGTCTAACCCAATGTAGCATTTCTTATGTCCTTATGTTCCTGTCACCTGCCATTTCCAGCACCTATGTGGCATGAAATGAAAAAAAGTGTTGCTGTTGGCTTACTAGCATTTATTTTATTAAGCATCAACATGAATATGTTAATCATTATCTCAGTAGAAATTTAGGTAAGGATTCTTTGAAGTGACAAATGGCAAGAATCAAACAATATAAGATTCTTTATAGAGAAAAATCAAAAAGCTGGATTGAGAAATAAACATTTCTAGGTTTTTAATTTCAAAATATTTCATCAATCTCAAGTTGTTTAGTTTGGTTAGCACATTTTCAGAATAGTTTTATTTTTGAAATTATTACAATCATGAAACATCTGTATCTTCCCTGTGACTGTGATCCCTAATGGCCAGTTCCTATTTTTTTTTAATTAGATTTTTCTTTCTTGATGCTTTAAATATTTTTTTATGTTATTGTTAGACTTGAGAAAGAAAGCTGAGAAAGGTATGATATGAAAATTATACAGGAGAAGCAAAGATGCAAATCTCAGCTTGTGACTATAAGGGGCCTTTGCTTTAAAAATAAGTTCTGTTTATTGTTAATAAGCACAGACAACATCAGATTTAGCATCTCACAATATAAAGTTGTTTTGAATCCTGTGTCACTGCTCTTAAGAAATACCAGATGACATCCATAGACTTGGACCATTGGCTGTGGATCAGGTACAGGAGCAATGAAGGCTACCACTTACTGTTTCTGTTAATATGCTTCCAATCCAGCATCCAGGGATCATCTCTAGGGACAAGGGGAGATTTCAGTTTTCAAAGCTTATTATTTCCTGGAGCTCTCAATTTGACACTGTAGTTCTTGGGCTGTGAACATCTGTCCGCTAAGAGCTGGGCTGTGACCACCATCCACCATTGACCTAAGCTTACTAACAGCTCTTTGAATGACAACAACTTTTTCTTGCTAGTAACCTTGATTATATTTGACCCAATGATCTAGGAGGTAAAAAAATATCCAAATCCTATGACCAGTTACTTGGTATCCATCCTCCAGGGCCACCATTGGGAGGGTAAGCGATGTTGAACTTGTGAACTGTTTGTGCTGCCCTTGAATTCACTTGGTGAACTCTATCAACCTAATAAGGAGAAATGTACCTATTGCAGAGAGCTATCCCAACACATAGAGACAGCTGCATTCACTGGACCAAGGCCAGTTGTGGGGTAGCATGCCACTGGTAGGTAATAACTCTATTTTGGGTTACTAAGACCAAGACTAAGATCTGATTGCCATGAATCCGGTCCTTAATTGGATATTCTACTCAGTCACCTGTCTGTCAATGTTCAAATAAGCTACTGTCCCTGCTAATTAAGATTCTAAAATATGGTAAAATGAATAGAGAACATTCATGCCCTTGTTAGTGCTATGGATTCAGTAATGGCTCCTGACTCAAGATGATAGGTTTGACAATGCAAATGAATCCCCAGTTAACTGCTGGTTTTGTTTGGTTTGCATTTAAAGCCACTTCCTTAAGAAATGAGCACAATTTTTTTTTTTAAAGGCCAGAGAGGAGGGAATGGGGGAATCCACCTGAAAGCACTTGTTCCTTGATTCTAACTGAGCTGCCTCAATGACCTTGCCAATGGTAATGGGGTTTTCAGGAAAATTAATTTCCATTACATACTGACATATTTTAAACAAGATATTTTAAAATCTAACAGTTCTTTAGCTGGTGATCCCCCAGAAGTACCGGGTAACTTCTCTCTGCAGTCTCTGATGTTAGCGGCAAGCTAGGAGCATGGAGGAGAGGAGAAAAGGATCATGACTACATCATACTATGTGGCAGTCTCCAAAATGGCAGATTGCTTCTTAGGAGCCATTGCCAGATACTTTAAAAATATTGAAGTGGCATTGACCTAGTTTCAGAATCAGGACATTATAATTGGATATTTTTCTGCCTCTGCTCTTTTGTATTGACCTGCTGGGATTCTGGCATGTTTTGAGTTCAACTGGGATTTCAACCACATAGTTCCTAGTTTTAAGCAGAGCAGGACATGATCAATAGAGGGGTACTCAGCTCTAGAATTATGTTCCCTCCATTGTATTTGTCCAAGTGCAGCCAGAAATAAAATAACTTAAGCCACCCATGTAGTGGATAAGAATTCTGCCATGCTGGCCAGGACTAAACATATTCTGAGCATAAAGTTAAACTATGGCTTAGTTGCCATCAGCAGACATTTAGTCTTAGGTTTCCATGTGTACATTCAACACAAGCACTCAAATATCTCACACCCTCTTGGGCTAAACCACAGTACATGCTACAGTACTGCATAGTATGCAGGAGCTCAGGAGGAGCTCAGCAGTGTAAGGAACATACCTTGATTTGTGTTTGTACAGTACCTAGAACAATTTGAACAATAGTAAGTAATAATGTCATCAAAGAGAAACAGAATTCCTCTTGGAGCACTCAACTTATACAAGGTGGAACATGCTCATTGGAACAACTCATTAGGAACACTCCTACCTCCAAAGAGTGCACTGATTTTTTTTTCCTGTATCTATCAGCTGCCCAGGGCAGACTGGGGAGCAGTGTATGTGTGTAGCGTGGGGCAGGGGGTTGTGTGTTTAATTTTTCATATTGGTAAAGTAACCAGAATCAAACTAGGGGGGGTTTTGCTGTTGCTTTAAGCATCAAATGAGAAACTCTGACATTAGAAAACATTCAAAGAAAAGTTCAGGGATTTTTTTCCCTTCCCAAAAGACACAAGCATTTTTCAATTTACTATCTAGCTAGTTCAGGTTTGGGGAAAAGAGGGAAATCATTAAAAAATCCATCAGGTAAAAAATACCCCATTATTTTTCAACAAATTTAAGATCAGGGCACTGTTCTAGATATTTAAAAAAAAACACACATTATTTTAATTTAGATAGTTACTCCTCTTTAGGCATGTTTAATATCACTTTTTCACAAGTGTCTAGTTTTTGGCAATATTTGCAAAAGGTACATTAAACAAAACTTTCTAAAATAGCTTCTTTTACTCATTTATTTATAATGGGATGCCTAGGATAAGCTACAACAAGGAGGACAAAACAGAACTACATAAAATGAAATAAAAAAGAAAAAGAGGAGAAAAAATACATCTTAAATCCAATTAAATATATCTTTCATTCTACCCTGAAGGCTCCTGAACCTAAAAGTGAATAGATGGTAAAAAAATATGTAAGTGTTCATGGTGTTTTTCAATTGAAATAATCTCAAACTACTCCACAGGGTACTCCAAATGCCCAGAAATTGCTACTGAAGTGCCACCATTTCATGGGGAAACAAAGTGCATTGCTAGAATGAAAATGATTAGAAATACTATTCAACTTCAGGGACAAGCCTGTTAAATTCTTCTTGTGCTAAGTATCAGCCCTTATTGGACATAAATGTAAGATACAAAAGAAACCAGAAGTAAGTGGTGATACATTACAACAAATAAAGTCATTTTAACCCTTTCAGCATCTGAAAACCTAATTAATAACATTCAAATCCTGCAACTGGATCACATGAGTAGGCTTTTGTGCCTATACCAATCCACACTGAAATCAAAGGGACCTGAGGCAAGAATGGGGGAACAGATCCCAATGCAAAATCTGAGTGCAGGATCAGGGCACCACATTCTGCAACGTCCGAGCACAATGGGAGAGAGAACAAATGTCATTAATAGGATAGAAACGGAGGGTGTACCTTTGTATAGACATAGCTCCTCCTCCTTCCTGCGCTCTTCTTCATCTTAGACAGTACTCGTGTTGCCCTTTCCTAAAGTGCCTACAGAAGCAAACGCATCTCGCCACCTAACTCCCTTTGGTTGCCTCGATGCCCATATACATGGGAGCTGAGGACTAGCAGGGCCTCTGCAACTAATTTACAGGGCCACAGGAAGATGTGTGACAGGCAAGGTCGACAAAAGTTCACCACTGCTCCCCTTCACCGTTTTTTTGTTTTGTTTTTACATCAGAACACATGCAGAGAAATATCTGATTGCACTAATAGCTTTTATTACTTTTAACATGTACTCACTTAGCCAAACAGGTGAAACTGATTTGTGCCAGGTTTTTACAAGCCCAAGGGCCAAGCGAGCAAAACGGAGGTTTGTGTGACAGGGTCCAGCAGCTTCTCCTGGTTCTCATCCCAGTTTGAAATTTGTGAAAAAATTCAATTTGAGCAAAGCACACTTTTCAACTCTTGAGGCAAGCTAGCGGCCACCTGAATCAAAACCAGATGTACTTATCGGGCCTAAAGATAACAAATAGCGGCTTGAGATCCTGTCAGCAGAAGACCACCAGAGCAAGGCCCACAAAACTCGCTTGCCTCATGAAATTCTAGCACGATGCATATTAATGCTCACCAGATCTGGAGTCAGGTCTCTTTGACTCTTTTTTTTTCTTCTCCCCCCTTTAATAAATTCTGAAGAACATCGCTGCATTGTAAACTGGTTATTTGAGACTGTTTAAGTAAAACCAAAAGTCCCCACATCCTTCTAATTCCTCCTCCGCCTCCCTCGATCCCTCTTCCCCCCAGGCTGACAAAGGCAGGTCTTTTCAAGTATGCCCGTAGCAGGAGATGGTTTGTTTTGGCAAGAGAGCAGGTGCCTTCCCAAGCTCGGAGATCTGGAGTGTCAGCAGTGACCTGAGGTCTTGGGTGGCCGGCTTCACGCTTACACTTCCCTGTGTCAGCTGATACACCTACCACCCACACTCTGAGAGATCCCAGCAAGTTCAAAAATTCTTGAAGAGGGAGCTGACCTTTCTCTCCTCTCTCCCCTCCTCCTACCCTCACCAGCTCTTTCCTCCTGTCCCTTTGGAGCAGTCAGGGGATATCATGAATCTCAGGCTTTACTTATAAACAGCAAGTTGGGGAATCGGTTGAAAACTGGGGCTGTGTAATATTAGCTTCTTGCAGATGATTCAAATATGACCATGTAAACAAATGATGCTTTAAAGCCCGCAGAATATTCTTCCCAGCCCTTATCTCTGAAGGAAAGAGAAGATGGAAGGATTAGTTGGTGCTGCCAAGCAGAGGGTGTCCATTTCAGCACAACAGTAGGCCGTTCTCCCATTACCTTTGAATCGTTCTCTTCTTTCTTTCTCATCCAAACAAAGGCATTTGCCACATGTATCTAATAAACTGCAAGTGTAATCGCTGTGCAAAAAAACCCCCAAAATTGCTAAGCAAGGTTTTTGTTTTTAACCTATTCTGTTCCCTGCACAGCCTGCAAATTGCCCAGTTCTGTACAGGTCTCTTCTTGTTTTGGCTCTGAAAAGAAAAAGACAAGGAAAAAAGACAAAAGGAAAGGGAAAAAAAGAAGCATCTATTGTCATCCTCTGAGGCAACAATGATACTACATTAGAATGGGAAATTCAGGAACAATGATGTGGCTCTGTGACTGGGTTCAGACTTCAGTGCTTTTTTATTTTTAGATTTGCTAAGGTGCCTTTACACAGCTCCGCCACCATAGTAGAATGAAATGGTAGTGAAAATGTCTTCTTGAAAATACCTCATACATACAGGACCCCTGTGATGAATCCAGAATTAGCTTAAAGGTTCTTCCCTGAACTTCTACCAGCCATTCACACGTGGGACAGGATGAGTGAAATGTGTCACATTAATGCTATTCTATGCTTTCCTGACCCAGAAAGAGACCTGGGAAATAATGTGTGAGATTAGAGCAATCCTGAGACTACTCTAACTTGCAGTGAAGGCAACAGAGGCGCCTGACAAGCTCCACCCTCCACATACAGATATTCTTTCTCCAAGCAGAGAACATTAATTAACAGGCAATAGATTTTGGTTGCTAGTTCAAGGATTTCCCTATGCCTAGCAACCTAAAAGGCTACTGTGGTTCCAGCACACACAAATTTGTATCCAAGAGCATGCAAGGAATTAATGTGGTCGGCATCAGATCCAGCCACATTTGACTTCCAAGCCCAAATGACCAGGTACCCATTTACAGCTGGTAGCTTTTGGCACAAGTTCAGGGAGGACTTGAATTCACATCTGTGGAACCTTAACCACTCTACTACCATGGTCTTCCTATTGCTTTTTAGGATAAATGAATTCAAACTACACATTGGTTCTCTTTGATTGTACCAGTCACTGCACCTGAAATCCAAAATGCCATTTAAGAAGGATACCTAATTATCATTCACAGCCTGAATGATGTGGAATTGAAAAAGAGGGATTCTGCATTGCAAACTTGTTTTTTCAGCATTTTAAATACACAGAAAGCCCCCTTGCCATAAAGATCTCAAGTCATAATGCACGTGTTCATCATGTTTTACCATTAAGGATGGCCTGTGATAGATTTTAAACAGATCAAGCCAAATTCTGTTTTCAGTTGCACCCATGACATTTGTATCATAGTCCATATGGTTGTGAAAGCATTCTGTAGTGGAGATCATGGTCCAGAATGCTTTGCTATAATACACTGCACGGTGGGTCTCTGAGGAAGCCATAAATGTGCCGATTCATCAAAAAAATTGAAGGTTCTTGAAGGTTTCCAATTTAAGGAAAATTAAGCAAGTAGTGTGGGACTGAGAGTGATTCAGCACTTTTTTTTTAACTGGCTACTTGGCTTCCCAGTTAACACTACCACTGTGGTTACTGGAGAACAGGGAGCAAAGTTCCCATGATTATAATCATGGCAAATAAACCACTTCCTCTGCTAAGTGCTAATCAACATTTTCCATTTGCCTTTCTAAGCGGTTGTGGCAGGAATTACCACCCTGTTACAGGAAAGAAGAGTTCAGTGACCAAAATATACGTTTCTTAGAAATTCCACATCCCCCTAGCCAATTTTTATTTATTCCTGTCTCAGTTTAAATCCAAGAGCAATTAAATTCTAAATCCAAATAAGCAAAGCTCAATAACAATCTATCAATATCCATGGGCCACAGTTTCTACTAGGTTGTCATCCTATGTGCAAATCCCAAGCCTACAGGCCTGAAACTTCAGATGCCCCCTATTAGGCTTGGTCTGATCCTAAAAGAAGCTGGACTAGCCAATGCTGCAGAAAGCCATTGCACTTAATGGCAACTTTCTGAAATGTGCCAGCAATACTTGGAACCACATAGTGTCTGCTTTCTCTCTCCTTTCATTTGTTGAGAGACATGCCACACTCTTCTTCAATTGCCTCTTCTGGGGGAGAGGCTGAATTGTGTATGGACGTTGGGTCAGCTGTCATGTGGAATCGTTTACTTTGTGTTTATGTTTTCCTTGCCATGTTTCCTTTACATGTGATTGATGCTTCAGGTAGGGGTGTATTCATATCAGTCGTTGCCACTTGTGTCTTACTGTAATGGAGAGGTGAGACCAAATGCAACATAGGAACGTAGGGATTGCCTGGGCAATGAAGTGCAAACCTCTGTATTTCACAGGTAGGTAACTGTTTTCCTAAGGATTCTCCTCAAATCACAATTTCAACCCCTCACACACAAGTACAAGGTGCAAAACCAGAAATACCAAGATCACACTACAACATGGCATAGGTAAAATCAGGGGAGACAAGTGTATAACCAATACTCTGCTACTTCAATGGGAGAGAAATAATAACCAAATTCCCCACTGCAAAATCATTCTGGCTTTCCCCAGATCTGAATCTGTTCTGAGCTCATTTTTTACAATGAACTGATCTGAGAACACAAATTGGAGTGCTTCTGATTCTGAAGGTTTCAAAATCCAAATACAGGTGTGAACTTTCCAGCTCAAATCCATCTCTGTTTCAAAGGCCACATTTCTCCATTTGTACTTATGCCCGGTAATAGCTTATTTCTCTTGCAAATAGCACCCCCCAACACACACACACACACACACACACACACACACACACACACACACACACACACACACACACACACACACACAGTTTCAAGGAAATTACTTGTGAAGTAACTTAGAAATTGTTTACATTACCAGAATCTGGCCCTAGCTGGCCACTATATAAAGCCATTTGGAATTGCTGGAATACACTTCAGAGAGATGAGAGGGAAGGCAAGAGTTAGTATCTGGACACTAGGCCTGTGGGAGATCTTTGAAACCTTCAGGTACTACAGTGTTTTCAAGCAGCTGTTTCAGTCAAGAGATTTATTTATTTTAAGAGAACCTTTATCCTGGTAGGAAGCATCTCAAAGTAGAAGCTGCTCTTACTACAGACTCTTCTTTCTAAAATATCTGTCAGTCTGGGTCATTTGTCTTGTGAATAATACTTAATCTATTGCTAGCAGGGTGGCAGTTTGGAGAAGCATACATTATTTGAAATTTAAGCTGTGTGACTGATCCTTAATATTATATGGCCTGAAGGAATAATAAATAACAGGGTAGAAAGGAAATATAGTGATCAGTGGTTAGGCTACGAGCCTATATAGTGATCCATGGTTAGGCTATGAGCTCGCACAACCTGAGGTCTAGTTTCAACTTCTTGTTCTATCACCATTTTCCTGTATCACTTCGGGAAAATCACTTAGATTAACGAGAGAGAGAATTCAGATGATGTATCCCTTAATTCTTAGGCACCTGGTCCCTGCAGCTTGCATCTGACATCTAAACTTTGATTATGCATGGAGAATAAAGTGCCTCGGTTTAGGCCAACACACTGAGTGGGGAGCCATCTAGAGGTAGGTAATAGGAAACACTGAGGACAGGAGTGTGTCTGAAAGTCCCTCTCTCAGGCAGAGCTGCAGAGAAATACCTTGATCCACAGACTGGGACAATCTCATTGAAGTAGGTGCCTAAAACCTTTATTCAGAGGTTAAGAAAGCGTCATTTTTAAAAAAACAACAGAAATGTTCTTTCCCTCCTCTCTTCCTATCCCCTCCCTTTTCCTTTTCTACAATAAATCTGTGGTCAGATCTCTCATCTAGGAAATAAGGCAGCCTCAGTTCTCTCCTATCCCTGAAATGATTCAACCCCGCATTTTCCACCTCTCTGGAAAATGCCCTAAACACCAACCTATAGGTTCAGGTTGTGTCACTGAGCAGAAAGCAGCTCAACATCTATTGGGCCAAAAAGAGGGGAACAAATGCAAGCAGGATACTCTAACCTCATAGCACTCACCTGGGACAAGAAAGATGAGATTTCCAACCCTACTTCAGAGCATTTCTGCATTCTGTCCTATGATGGTTTAATGAGATGGTCAAGAAGTGAGATATTTTCGGAGTTCAGATGGTCCTGAAGTGAAGCAGCAGCTGAGCATAGATTTGGCTGTTAAGACTCCTAAATTCTGCCTAAATTATTTTTTAGCCTCTCCATATCTCTGTTCTTTCTCTATTGCATACGGCTTCCCTGCCTCACAGAAGCAAAGTAGAAACAGCAGTTTAGTTTTCTGAGCTACTGTAGTAAAGGAGGCCACGTAAGTACTTTAAATAGGCATGACTATTAATGTAAACTACTCTTTTTTGGAATAAAGTTCATACCTTCACAGAAAGCACAATGGACTAATTCAGACAAAATGCATGCTATCATTTTGCATGGCATTTTTGTGAAGTTTTAGAGCATTCAAATTTCCCATCCAGTCAGGATGCTGATAAAGGTGTCTGTCCCAGAATGAGAGGTGGTGGTTAGAAAAGAGAGTAAAAATGCATTACAAGAGGCCTAAACATACTCTGTCATTTCCCTCAAAGTGCTCATTTTATAAGGAAAGATTTTTGTTTTTTGAGGCTGTCAGCCTTCTCTATTCAGCCTGAGTTCAGAAGGTTTTCTTATTCTTGGATACCATCACTTATTAATAGCTCTTCCAGGTGCACAATGACATTTCTATAACTCATAGTCTTCTAGTCATGCTTCAGTGGCACCTGTGCAGTGATTGGCTTGGTTTCATGTGCACAGGTGTAACTGATTACATAATTCATAACTTAGTACATAATTCAGCCAACCATGCACATGATGGTATATAATGCAGTTTGCATTGTATCAGCTGGGCTGGCTTCTGCAGGCCTTCTGGGGGAGTGCGAAGTAAAAGTAATTTTGTCACTTAAAGTACCAAAGGATTCCTAGAAGCAGAGCTGTTCAGAAGTGAGCTATCTTTTTCTTTCTTCCCCTCCAAGCCACTTTTGGGAGTAGAATTGTATGGTAAGGCTTGTCAGACAGAATGCAGGGTAGATATGCACCTTATAGATATATAGAGTGCATGCTTTCATGAACTTGAGTTCACTTCATCAGATGCTGTGAAAGGACAGCATAGAGTAGTGTATAAAGTGGAGTGAATGATTTGAATACAAGAAGTGGGAAAAGAAGAGGAAAAGGAAGTTGGGTGAGGGATACAGTACTGGAAGAGGCATACAAGCAAAGAACCTGTAGGAACAAAGGGGTCACAAAAGCTAGGGTAGGTGATGGAATAAGAATATATTCATAGATTCATAGATGTTAGGGTCGGAAGGGACCTCAATAGATCATCGAGTCCGACCCCCTGCATAGGCAGGAAAGAGGGCTGGGTTTAGATGACCCCAGCTAGATGCCTATCTAACCTCCTCTTGAAGACCCCCACGGAAGGGGTCCCCAAAATTGCACGCAGTATTCCAACTGCGATCTGACCAGCGCCCGATAGAGGGGGAGTATCACCTCCTTGGATCTGTTCGTCATGCATCTGCTGATGCACAATAAAGTGCCATTAGCTTTTCTGATGGCTTCGTCACACTGCCGACTCATGTTCATCTTGGAGTCCACTAGGACTCCAAGATCCCTTTCCGCTTCTGTGCCACCAAGCAGGTCATTTTCTAGGCAGTAGGTATGCTGGACATTTTTCCTCCCTAGGTGCAGCACTTTGCATTTCTCCTTGTTGAATTGCATTCTGTTGTTTTCTGCCCACATGTCCAACCTGTCCAGGTCTGCTTGTAGTTGTTTCCTGCCCTCTGGCGTGTCCACTTCTCCCCACAGTTTTGTGTCATCCGCAAACTTGGACAGAGTACACTTCACTCCCTCGTCCAAGTCGCTGATGAAGATATTGAAGAGTATCGGTCCAAGGACCGAGCCCTGCGGGACCCCACTGCCCACACCCTTCCAGGTCGATACCGACCCATCCACTACGACTCTCTGGGTATGACCCTCTAGCCAATTCGCCACCCACCGGACTGTGTAGTCATCTAACTCACAGCCTCTTAACTTGTTCACCAGTATGGTCTGCAGTCCTTGTTTATATTTAACACAATCCAGTTTGTGGGTGGTTTCTTGTTCTGCAATTTTCCGTTCAAGCTCTTTTTTTAAAATTTTGCTGCCTAAGAACAGCAATCCTGAGGTTAGCAATTGAGTGTCCAGGGAAGCTAGAGTGTTCTGGCACAAGCTTGCATGTCTTTCTGCAGCTGATGTTCATTCATTCTTACCTGTAGATATTTCCCTGTCTGTCCAATATAGACAGAAAGGTAAGCAGATGATGGCGTATATGATGGTAGAGTTGCAGGTGAAGGAACCTTGGATGTTATATTCATTATTTGGTTCAATGATGATGCATGGTCTGTATTTATGTGGGGGAGAATAGCAGTTATTTGGGCCCATTGCAAGGCCTGGTATTTCAGTGAGGGTGGGAGTTAGTTAATCTATTGTTTGGCAGACATTATTTGAAGTTGGGGGACTGTCTGTAAGTCCCCCATGATTAACCTGAGACAGTTATCCTTTTCCTGGAGGAGTTAGAGGTCATTAATGATGTGTCTAAGCTGTTCAAGCTGGGGACTGCAGCTGAAAATTAGAGGGATTCTATTGTCCTTGTCCTGGTTTGGTATTCTAGCAGGTCAGAGCGAGGTTTGAGTCTAGCTTTGTTGATCTGAGTGACTACAGTTTGGGGATTTTATTGTAATTGTAGGAATCCTTGCTCCAGATCCTTAAGGTGTTCATCCTAGTCTGTGAGATCAGTGCATATACAATTCTAACATAGATTTTGACTTTAGGTGATGGGTCTAGTGGTTTGATTACGGTGAAAGCTGGTGGCATGAAGATAGCCGTGGCGGTTGGTTGGTTTCCAATACACTGTGGTGGCAATGTAGCCATTGCAAACCTGCACTGTAGTATCTAGGAAACGAAGCTGATCAGTGGAGAATTCTGGAGTTAGTTTGATGGGGGAGTGGAAGTCTTTGAAGTCCTGGTTAAATCTCTCTAGAGAGTCCTTCTCATATGTCCATATTATGAAGATGTCATTGATGCACCTGAGAATGAGGGGGATGAGAGGGTAGGTGCAGAGGAAATGGACTTCAAGGTATGTCATAAGTATACTGGCATACTGGGGCAGCATGTGTACTAATGTCAGTGCTATTTGTTTTTAGTTGTAGGGAGTCCCCAAATCTTGTGTGAGAGGACAAAGTGTGAGAGTGTAATGGAAACAGATGCAGCTTTCTGATGATGGATAACATATTTTTATGATTTACAATCCGTCCCATGGATTTACCAAGGGTAAGTCACATTTGATCAACCTAATTGCCTTCTGTGATGAGATAACTGACTCTATAGATGCAGAAAGACCAGTGGATATGGTATACCTTCATTTTAGCAGGGCTTTTGATACAGTTGCCCACAACATTCTTGCAGGCAAGTTAAGGAAGTACAGGTTTGATGAATGGACTGTAATATGGATAGAAAAGTAGCTGGATCATCAGGCTCAGAAGGTAGTCAATGGCTCATTGTCTATTTCGCAGCTAGTATCAAGTGGAGTGCCCCAGGGGTCAGTCCTGGGCCAGTTTTGTTCAATATTTTCCTCAATAACCAGGAAGATGGCAGAGTTCACCCACAGCAAGTCTGCAGATGACACAAAGCTTGTGGGGAGTAGTAGATACACTGGAGTGTAGGAATAGGATTCAGAATGAACTTGAGAAATTGGAGGATTGGATCAAAAGAAATCTCATGTGGTTCAATAAGGACAAGTGCAAAGTCCTGTACTTAGGATGGAATAATCCCATGCACTGGTACAGGCCGGGGGCTGACTGGCTAGAGAGCAGCTCTGCAGAAAAGGACCTGGGGGTAGGTGTGTTGCCACAAGGGAAGTGATTATTCCCCTTTATTCAGCACTGGTGAGGCCACATCTGGAGTACTGTGTCCAGTTTTAGGCCCTCTGATACAGAAAAGATGTGAATAAATTAGAGAGAGTCCATTGGAGGGCAACAAAAATGTTGAGAGAGCTGGGGCACATGACTTCTGAGGAGAGACTGAGGGAACTGGGCTTATTTAGTTTGGAGAAGAAAAGACTGAGAGGGGATTTAATAGCAGCCTTCAACTACCTGAAGGGTGGCTCTAAAGAGAATGGAGCTAGACTGCTCTCAGTGGTTGCAAATGATAGAGCAAGGAGCAATGGTTTCAAGTTGCAGCAAGGGAAGTTTAGGTTGGATATTAGGAAAAACGTTATCACTAGCAGGGTAGTAAAACACTGGAACAAGTTATCTAGAGAGGTTGTGGAATATCTATCCTTGGAGGTTTTTAAAGACCCAGCTAGAAAAAGGCTTTGCTGGGATGATCTAGTTCAGGGGTGGTCCTGCTTTGACCAGAGGGCTGGACTAGATGACCTCCTGAGGTCCGTTCCAACCTTAATTTTCTATGATTCTAAAATGTTGGTGTACATAACCATGATAGCTAATATAATGTTTCCAGGGAACTTGTTAATGGAGTCCAGTTTTATAAGAAATCTACAGTATCTTTCAAATAGCTGGTGGCTCCACACACATTGTTTTTTCCATGACAACAGTGACACGTACCTTCCACTCCCCCCACACCCCGAATATACTTATCAGCCTGTATATTCAGGTTGTTTTTAAAGTTGTGTGTGGCTCTTCATACTGCAGGGCTGAGGTTGTAATGTAAATGTTGTTCCTTTTTTGGCAATCAGAGTAGATGCAGAAGTGGAAACAACTTATATGCAAGTCCAACAAAGATTTTTTTTTTTTGTGGAGACCCTTTGTGATGAAAAAACTATTGGACTATTGACTACTGGGGAGAAAATGTCTCTCCAAAGGCCAGTGATGTCAATTCAAAGTCTTGTATTTGGTTTCATTTAGCTTTGGAACAGGCACTAGAAGACCTAGGGTGAGTTGCTGAACTCCTAATCTGTCTACCAGAGTAAACACAATTTTAATTCAAGATTCGTTCTGGGCCTGGAGCTCTTCCCATGTGCGAATGTGTGCATGTGTTTGTGTGTTTATATCCAAACTCTTTTTTCAGCCAGCTACCACAGTCACCCCATTAAAATATTTTTAAAATCATTAAGATTAATATAAATAACTACTTTACTATTATGATGTGTTTAAATGCTATCTAAGCCAGATATCTGCCGTGTGTTCCATAGAGAATCAGATTATACTGCTTCCTAGAAATTTTCTTCAGTCATTTTGAGTCAGCGTTAGCTGCTAATTGGTTCCAAGTCTTACTTATATGAGCCTGTGTCAGGGACACTGAGTAGAGTTTGGCATTTGGCATCCCCAGTAAGAGAGCCTGACTGGAGGCAGTTGGGGGAAACCCCTGAAGCAGCCAGCACACCAGATCCCCAGGCATGCATACACCATTGGGGAGCCAGCTCCTTCCTGTCTCCTGGACAAACCACCCCAGCTGGGCAACAGCCCCAGCCCCACCCTGCCCAACTCCCTCCCCCCCTCCCTCACTATGGGGGCCTCAATCCTGCCCCTACCCTGCCAGATGTGCCTGTGGAGAGCTGATGTCCAGGCTGCCTGGCAAGCTTCTGCATGTGTACGTAGAGCCAACCCGAGCAGGGTGCGGGGTCCCACCCCCGCTGCGATCCCATGTGTCCTGGATGCAAAGAAGCTGCTGCCACCATCGGCAGCAGCAGTAGCAGCGAGGGGGAGGGGCAGCAAGCAGCCAGAAGTGAAGCCAGTGGTGGCAGCGTGGAGTTGCTGCGGCCGCTCTGCCGGGCTCCATGGGTCCCCTCAAAGCACAGGGCCTGGGGCAGTCACCCCAATTAAGCCCCCCCCGACCCCAGGGACAGCCTTGTGTCTACATGTGTACGTGCGCACATACACATGGCACTGCCTGCTGATCACCCTCCTCCTGCTCCCCTCAGCCCCTTGCAGGCTGGAACTCTGCCAGTCTGCTAAAGGAAACCCATAGCTTCCCACATTTTTCTCCCTTAAAGGAGAAAATACAGGTTTTTTTTCTCCTTTAAAATGAGAGAATACAGGTTTTACCATATTTTTCCATGGCAAACAGAAAACCCAGATGCCTGGTGATAACAGTGTAGAAATCAGAGGTGTAGTAGGAACTTCAAAGTCTCTTCAGTTCTTCTTCTGAGTGAGCTCTTGTTTCTTCTCCAACAAAAATATGATCTGAAGGACACAGTAAAAAAGTGAACTTGAAGGATAGAAAGCATCTTAGCTGGAAACTAATAGCCAGATTAATCAGTACTTTCCAGCTGTTACATTTTGCTAAATAGGTATATGTCAGACCATCTAGTCCATTGTTTTTAACTCTCTGATACTATCCCTAATAGTTATCCTATTGAACTATACATTCTATAGCATAATTAGAGTGTGAAGTTGTCATAGTTCTCTGGTCAATGATTCCCTCCATCAAACCATAGCACAGTATCCATAGTAGTCAGTTATGAGAGACAAAATGTCATTTAACTCATTTGTCTGAATTAAGAGTGGAGTTCAAGGTTATGCATTTGAGGCATAAAAGTATCTAAATGGAGCCCACAGGAGAGAGGCCTCATAAGATTCTCTCCCAAAGTTTTTGCAGCATTCTGCCATTGCAGGAGTGTGAAGTTGCTAACTCCTAAAGCTGGTAGCTATTCAGCTACAATTTTTGTAACCCCTAACTTCAGCTGAAGGCATTCTGTTCTGTGGGTGATGAGGAACAGGTTTATGCACCACATAAAAGACAAGCCTAATAGAACTGGTATTTCAGTGATGGATATTATTAGTGGTTATGGGGATTGCTTTGTGTGGGTGTTGGGTGATCATCTATGGTGGTTATTAATCCAAGTCATACTAAGGCTGAGCACTTGAAATAAAAGTTTCTCTACCTCTCACTGTTCACTACGGGTATCCAGTCTTTGCCTCAAGTGTTGGCTAAATTGTCAAGAAAGCTAATCTCAAGTGAAAAATGTAGATCACGTCTTCCTTAAGAAACTCTTTCTCATAAGTCCCAGAAAAGAAAAAAGAGGAGTTAGTGACAGTCATACTTACCAACTTGTAAGAAGCCCGTGTTTTGTTATTTAAAAACAAATAAAATGAAGAATCAGATATACTCATTCCTTATTTGATTTCACATTCACTGTAACTGTAGTGAACATATTATGATTTGTGATGCTCTGATCAGCTGACTTGGCAATATGCCAGTAATATTTTTGTCCCTGGCAGAAAACCAAGGTGCTATATTCTGCTTTCTAACTCATATGTTGCAGAGAAGGACACTGGGGAAAGGTTGAGTTGTCTTGATAATGAATGCCACTCTCATGCAGTGAGGCAAAAATGCAGCAAGACCTTGTTCTTAATAGCCAACTTGTCTGATTTAGGATTGAATAATATTGACTTTAAAAGGTCTAATAGGTCTGCTTTTCCAAATAAGAACTGGAGAGCCAAACAAACAACAGTTCATTCTGGGCATATAACATAATGACACAAAGACAAATAACTTGGTGAAAGAGCTCTGAGACAGATTGTGGAATTACCTAATTGTGGATAAATAAGAGTAAAGGTCGTCAGCATCCCAGCTTTTACTAAATTTAGGTTGACTGGCTAAGGAAAGGAAATAGCTTTCAAGAAAATGTGGAATGCTGGCCAAGAGGTTAGGTGATGGAAAAATCAAGCATCATAAAAAGACTTTAAATGTTACAGTGTAAGATTTAAGGATTATTGGTTACCTTTCTAATTTAACCACAACAAAATCAAACAAATATTCTTTATTTTTGCTACCAGAACTTAGGGTCTAAAGAGGTTGGACAGACAAGCTGTGTTTTTTTAAAATCCAGATGAAATAGATACATGTAGGCACATGCACACACTCACCCCTGAAATGATCAAGGTAAATGGAGTCAGTCTGGAAGAGTTAATTAAACATATTAATTACTGAGTGTACTGGAGAAAGCAATGGTGATACTGGGGTGGGGGGGTGGTCGGGGGAGGAGAAGGGCACTGGGATTTTTTTACTACCTGAATGTGGCAGAGCACTGTGTGTGCCGGCCACTTTAAGGGCCTGGAGCTGGCACCTGCCAGCTGCCTGATGAGGGCAGCCATTTTTAATCTGGCGCTGCCCATATAAACAGGGCAATTCTACTGCTGGAGGCCAAGCAACAACACTGCCTGGCCGGAGGGCTGCTGGGGTCATCTGAAGGTAAGGGAGGAGCTGTAGGGGATGGTCAGGAGGCTCCTTGGTCCTGGGTATGACCTAAAACTGCACCCTGCTGGGAGTGGGTGGCCTGGTGGGGCTCTCAGTGGTGTGGGAGCCCCCAGGAAATGCCAGGCCAGTTACCACCCCGGTGAAAGGCGGGTCAGGGCACCTTAACCCCTAACCCCCACAACCAGGTGGGTTACCCCTTTCGTAGGGTCTGGAGGGTGGACCACCAGAGAGAGAGAGAGAGAGTGAGGTCATAGACTCACGCCTGTCTGGACTTCCCTGACTGGTCCATGCTGGGGCCAGGACAGGAAGGGTCGAAGGGCCAGGGACCCACTGCGAGGAACGCCCAAGAGCTGAGGGCCTGGGGTTCTGGCTGGCCTGGAGGTGGGCCAGGGCTATGGAGACAAAGGTCCCGGGGGGACCATACCTGAAGGGGAAGTGGTTCAGGGAGCTATGCTGCCTAGTATGAAGGTGAATGAGACCGCCTGAGGAGAGGGATCCAGGTGGGGTTCAATGAGGAGGATTCTGGGGCCCAGTGTGGGGCCAGTGATATTGATAACATCTAGATGCCATCTGTGAGGCTTGGGCTGCAGTGTAGGGGAGGAATGAAGCCGCAGATAGCGCCCCCTGGCATCAGGCCAGGAAATGGGCAGCCTCCTGCTTAATTAAATTATTTAACTAATTAACAACAAGGTGTGGCGGGCGAGAAGGCAGGCGGTTAGCCCAGAAACAGGTGGGCGGGCCACAGTTAAATTGGCCCCGAGAAGTCCCCCTGTTACACTGAAGTATGGCAACATCTCTAATGAAAAGGAAGAAAAATTAAGATCAGCTATAAAAGCAGGTCTAAAATTAATCTTTCTCCACAATCTAATGGACTAAATTGCAGGATTTGAGTTTTGAGTAATATAAGGGGTATAGCTTGTAGCCGTGTTGGTCTAAGGACATAAGCAGACTAGGTTGTTTGGGTAAATCCAATATTTTTATTAGTGTGACAGGGGACAAGCTCCCAGGCTTGGTCACAGTGCTGGCCCACCTACCTGTCTTTGGGCAAGCTGCCCACTTTACTCACTTGCCATGCCTTGTTGTTAAATAATTAAGATGTCAGTTATGTGGAAGGCTGCCCTTCAAGTGCATTGAAGCCAAAGGGCAGTATTCACATGACTCCCACCACCCCTTATCGTGTCCCATGCCTCGCAGATGTTCCCCTGAGTTGTGCTATGCTCTAGCCTGTGGCCGGGCCCAACTCAGCACAGTGTTACACACTGCCCTGTTCAGAGCCTCACACACACTGCCCCCCTCTCACTGGGGCCTCTCACTGGGACCATTCCACCTGCCCTCACCAGACCTCTCTCACTCATGACCCTTGCTGGGCTACATTCACTCCTCCCTGCTCCCTCGAGCAACCATGTAGACCATCAGGCTTATCTCTGTACTCCTTGGCCAGCCCTGGCACAGCCTTTTGGGCCTATCCTGCAACCCTCATCTATGCAGTGGCCAAATAATTAACCAAACACTGGGCTAACTCCACCCCTGGTCCCTCACTGGATAAGCCAGCCCACTGGTCTCCTAACTGGGGCCAGAGCCCCTTTCACTCATGGCTCTCCCTATGCTGCCTCACTTGGCCTCAGGCCCACTTGCAGCCTCAGGTGCCTGAAGGCTCACCTGGGCCTTCCTGCCCCTTTTCTCACAAGACCTTAACACACTTGCCCCCTCTTCAGGGTTCCACGCACTTGGCCCTCCCTGGGGCCTCAACACACTCGCCCCCCTCTCTGGGGCTCAATAGACTTGCCCCCCTTTCTGGGGCCTTACGCCCCCACAGGCTCAGGTGCCACCCATGGGCGTGCCTGGCCCCACTACCCACTCTGGGCTCAGGTACCCCTCCCTGCACATGCCTGGCCCTACTCCCCTCCAATGTTATAACCTGCTTTAAGGCACCCCTCCTTGCCTTTCACCAGGGAGGTAACTGGCCTGGTATTTCTTGAGGACTCCCTTACCACAGGGAGCCTCATCAGGCCTCTCTTCCCTGGCAGGGTGCGATTTTTGGTCATACTCAGGACCAGGAGCCTCCTGCCATCCCCAATAGCTCCTGCCCTTATGTTCAAGATGTTCCATGATCAGCAGTATAGCCGGGTGTTGTTGCTCCCTCAGCTGCTGGCAACAAACTGCTGCCCCAGCCCTGAGAGCCAGGATCTTAAAATGGCTGCCTCATCAGGGCTGGCCTGCACCTGTCTGCTGCCTGCTCTCCTCCTTAGAGTGGCAGACACGCAAGGTGTTCTGCCACCCACCTTCCCCCTTAAAATGGTTCCTGAGGGAGGCTTTCCCTGCTGCTCACACAGCAGGCTTACTCAGAGCCTGCTACAGCCCTTAAGTGGCAAGCACCCCTCTGGTGCTCCGCCACAATTAGGCCAACTAAAATAGTTGGAAAAATTCTTCTTTGCAAGCTTCAGGTACAAACCCTTTGTCAGGCTGAGGAAGCATCTGAAGGACGATTAAAAAATGAGATCCAAATTTTGTAAGTTGTGCCACTTTTCTTACTTCCTTATGAACCAAACCAGCTATTTGAATCTGATCCCAATTTGGAAGTCAAGGGGTGTGAAATCCATGTCCACATTCTGTTGGCTAGGCAACAGAGAAACAGAAAACAAAAACAGAAAAAAAATCCAAAAAAATCTTTGCATTAGTGAATGCTACAGCTCTCCACTGTGAACTTTTCAAAACTCCTGGTTTATTAGTCAACTGACTAACCCATATAATTTTTTACTTGGAAGAAACCTCTAAACCCAAATGATTAATTCCAACAGATGTTAATAGGATCTATTCTCTATGTCATCGTCATCTTTACTTCAGAGAGTCCAGCCCTTTTTGCATTATTTGCTGTTGTGGTTCTTGGGTGCCTCCTTGCATGGAAAACAGACAAGTTAAGAGGGCTAATCTTAAAATATTCCATTCCATGGAATAAATAGTAAAAAATGCCATACTTCAGTCCTGTACCATATTGTGGGAAAAGGTATAACCCTTAAAGAAATGGTTGGTAAACAACAAAGAAGTACAGTCACAGGAGGGTATCAATTCAAGTGCTGTCCTGGATTTATGTAAAAGAAAAAAAAGTTGATGGCATGAGTGATGATCAACTCTCTTGCGTTTGTAGAGCAAATAACTTGCAAAACATTTACAGTGGTCAGGAAGGAATATTGTGCCTATCTCGCATTTTCAAATAGGAAGTAGGGGTGCACCGATAGAGATTTTTGGGGCCAATACCAATAGCTGACTTTTAAGGAGGTATATCTGCCAATACTGATCTGATTTCCAATACTGCATGGTATGCAGCTGGTAAGTTGGTTGTGGTGGAAGGGGAGTGGGGAGGGAAGGAGCTCAGGGGTGCAGATGAAGGCCTGTGTGGTGAGGAAGGGAGTAGGGCTGGGGCTGTGGCAGGGGCAGGGGCTGGGGCAGGAGCACCATCCCATGCTCTGCCCCACCCTGGCTGGGCAGTTCCTGCCCCAGTCCTTGTCCCAGCCCCAGCAGGAGCCTTGATCTGCCCCTCTACACCCCTCCTGTCGCAGGGTACCAAGGGATGCCTGCCCCTTTATGAACAGAAACAGCTTAGCAAAGGAGCCTGGCAGGCTACACAGAGCCCCACAGCTGCAGGTTGCCTGAGTAACAGGCTAACAAGGTAATTAGCTGGCACCTGCAGGTGGTCAGCTGACCAGAAGGAGTCAGGGCTGAGGCTGGCCGTGGGTTGCTTTCTCTTTGGCAACTGCCAGGAGAAGGAGCTCCTGCACAAGAGAGCAGCCCAATTCATCTGGCTTCCTGCTTTGCTACCTCCAAATGCAGTAAGACTCTAGCGGCTCACAAAGTGCTCAGAGATAAAGGGGTTTAGTATTCTAAGGGTGGGAGTTGGCCCTCTTAAAGGGGCAGAGTGCTGCCTTTATTAATGTTACATTGTAGCCCACGGGCTTAGGTTTGTGTTATTGTTTGAACCTGTGGACAGGGAAGAGGCTAAAAGGGGAGAAGGAGGCCTCATTGAGTGCACATGATTGTGTAGAGTCCCAGCACCAGAGAGGTGCAATCTCAGGGGCCATGGAGAGCCCAGTGCCAGAAGGGCGTGAGCTGCAAGGGCTAGGGGCCCAGTAATAAGAGGAGTTTGTGGACTAGTGCCTCAAAGCTGGGCCCAACACAGTGGGTCTAGGCTAGAAGGCCTAGCTATATCAAAGGGGTGAAGTCCGAGTAGGCCAAGGCCCCAACAGAGTTTAAAAGCAATGTAACACCCATGAGGCATGGAGTGGGGTAAATGGATGGTTGGAGCCATGCAATTGGCCCATAACGCCTGAGGTGCCTTGTGCAGTATCATACTGAAGAGAGGCCTGGCAAAGGGCCTTCAGATCAGAGAGCATGAGTAAGGTTCAGGAAACCAGGACTAAGCAAAGGCTCATGGGCAGCCTCTCGAGTTATTTTCCCATCAAAGACATGTCAGGTGAGATAAGAGGGCACCATCGGGGCAGAGCTTACACAGTTACAGAGCCACCAGGCCACCCCTGGGAATCTCACTCTGACATCTCCCCTACCACATCCCCATCCACCACAACAGACTTACCAGCTGCACACAGCTCTCCAAGCTTCCAGGCTGTGCTCCTTGCCCCCCTACATGCTGTGCAGCGGCTGCGCACACGCATGAGCCATTTATCCGCCATATCAGGCCAATTTCTGATACAGCCAATTTTCTTTATATCGGTGCCAATCTGATATCAGACTAATGTATCGGTGCACCTCTAATATGAAAGTGGTGAGGATGAGGAAGGAGTTAAAGAAAATATATACCAAAAAGACAAAATAGACTAGTTGGGCACATCATATTTTCAAATACCTCTGTAAATATTTCTGCTCCAGGCCTGAAAAAATCAACACAGCCTTGATCCCACACCCTGAAAAGTCAATAAGAAGGTATCTGGTGACTCTAACGCACTTTGGATTTGGCTTCAGGTACATAGTGTGAACACTCATCTAGCCCACTCAAACCGGGTCCAACAAGAACATAACCTAATCAAAAGGCACACTATTACAATGATCATACCTCCTGTATATCTGGAAAATGAGAGGCACTTTCTATAAAACATGGTTTGGTCCCACATTAAGAAGCACCATTGGGTAGACTCTTACGTCTTCACAGCTGTCTATACAAGACCAGGGCTCATGTGTTGTTCCCAGATTGATAAAGAAAGAAGTGGAGCAAGAGAGAGCATTCCAGTCAGGATTTGGCGCTGGAATCTCTAGTCTCAGCAGTGAGTACCCATAGGTGCACAGCAAGAGAGAATATGTGAGCTGGAAAAGAGGAGAGGACAGGGAGAGAAATCAAATTACAAAAAAAAGGCAGTTTAAAAATAAGAAATTGCCAATCAAATTTAAGTTGCATGTAGCCACTAGCTCAATGCTGAGATATTAAACTGTAGTTTAAATAGCAGCATACATATATTTCACAGTCTGTTTTTCAGCAAACTGCCCTATTTTTTAAACATAAAGTGAGACAGTGGTGACTGTGATTACTGCTATAAATTATTATGGGTTAAAAAATTGCACTGCATTCTGAATGCTGTAAAACTTACAGTAAGTCTGCGGTTTTAATACCAGTAAATAGGTCTTATTATATTACAGAGTAACTATTCTTTGTTCAGAGACCAAAAGCAAAAAATTAAAAAATATGGCTTATATATAAAGGATTTTTGTACATCTCATAAGATCATATTACACTATAAAGCAGTCAAATAAAAAAAAAACCTCCACGAAGTCCCAATTTGAGGTATAATGTGAGCCATGATGGAGCAAGCAAGGTGCCCATATATTGCACCCAAACAGTGTAATACTATACAGTTTACTTCAGACCTATTGGGAATCACTTTTCACTATATATCATTAGCATAATAGCAGGCCCTTGCACTTACCAGCAAAGTCAAATACACTCTGTAAATTTTGTGATCCATTCAGACTCTGTGAGCAACTATGTTTTGTTCCCAAGTCTACTACGACTTGCCATTACAACATAGTTGCTTTTCTTCCCTTACGATGCAATGATGATTTATGGTCCAATCCAAGTTTGTATACCCACTTTCTCACATGGTTTACTGGCAGTCAGTAAAAACACAAGAGTATTAGTTTGCAATGTAATTTTTTTCTGATCATTGCAATGTAAGGAAAACAAGTAAGTTATAATGGTGGTGTGGGAGTGGGAAGCCCCTGTGGAGGGTGAGCTAGGAGAGGAAGCCCCCTAGCAGTCTACAGGATGGTGCAAGAAACCCGGGCAGCAGCCTAATGGCGGCTAGCAGTGCTCCCCCCACACCTGTAGGAGCAGCATCAGCCACAGCGGCGGTAGAGAAGCAGTAGAAGCAACGGTCACTGCAGTTCATTAGTTCCTGTTCGCTCCACATAGACGGGCATGCAGGAACTGCCAGTATATCTGAAAGTCTGCTGCCAGCAAGGAAAGGAGCAGCAGAGATGGTATGGAAGCCTGCTTCCATGTTGTACAGTGTTGGGGATATGACCCCTGATGCCAGTGTTGCAGAGGAGCAAGGAGACTCAACCTGGGTGATCATCGGCACACAGGACAGCCAGATCCAGCACACTTAGGTAAAGGGTGAAGGCAGTGTAGCCTGGGAGGCATTCCCAGATGTAAGGGGAGAAAGGAGCACCTGATACTCTCTGTATGGCACTCACAGCATTCCAAAGAAGGAGGAATCTGCCTAGCTTCAGGACATGTGAGTGAGGTCACCAGACTTGCATTCCCTGGAGGGATGACCTTTAACTGTTAGCGGGGGCATTATCAGGTAAATTATTCATCTGGCTGTTGTTCTCCCGCTTCTAGTCCTGTCAGGCTAGTTGGTCGTTGAATCCGGGCAACTGGGACCCAGACTGTGGGGGAGAGTGTATGGAGTCAAAATCCCTTTAAAGGACTAAAAGGACTGAACTGGTCATCAGTCTATAGGCACATGGGGGCCCCGGGTATGATTTGTTTCAAAGCCTTTATTTGCTGGAAAACTGACATCTGAGCAGCTAATCAGAGTTGTTGGCACCATCGTTTATATAAGCTTGCCAAGAGTTGCAGCTCAGGACTGAGTGTTGCCCGCAGGGACCAAAGGATTCGGCCCACAGCCGTAAAAGACGCTGTTGCTCCAGCAACCCAGTTGGTGTGTAGAAGAGGTATAAGGGAAGGCGAAGCCCCAAATATCACCCTTGTAAAGCATACATTTCAGTTGTAGCCTACATAAGCCACGCTGAAAGCCAGGCTGTCTGGAACTGTGAGAGGGGAGGCAGGAGCCCCCATAGCATGGCCTGGACCCCTGATCAGCATGTCCCAGCACTTACTGTAAGAGCAGAGATGAAGGGCAGCTGGGAAGAGATGTGGACATGGATGCAGACACAGGCACAGGCTCGGCAGTTTCACAGCTGCCTGAGCCTGCATATCAGCAGGAGCTGGGGACATGGCTCCTGAGCAGCGTGGGCTGCTCAAAAGGTGGCTGGAGAACCAGCTGGTGTCTAGCTGGGGAGCGAGGAGCAGCACACCAGCTGGGAGATGCCAGCTCCAGAGCCAGGAGGCTCCAGCTCCAGCCCCAGCCACCCAGGGAAGGAGCCATCCATCCACTGGGGGACCTCAACTGGTGAGGCGGAAGGCAGACTTGGGGGTCAACAAAGGCATGGGAGCCCTGTTGAGAGGCAGCAACCAGGAGGGACGCCGCTGGGGAGCGGCGGACTCCAACCAGAAAGTCAGGCGCTGTGGCTGAGAGCAGTCCCTCAAGCCTGCAGCCATCCTCAGACAGCCTCAGAGGGGGCAGAGCATGGAAGACCATGAGCCCCCAGAAGAGGGAGAGAGGTGACACTGGTGAGAAGGACCAGGACGATGGGACCTCAAGTCAGTTGGGCTCCAGGGTGGAGACACCAGAAGCACTGGTAGGAACGGGGCACAGGGCCATCTCCAGTACTCATGCCTATTAAAGGAGAGGGGGAGGCACGAGTTCCCTGAGGGTATAAAAAGGGGCCCCGAGAGAGAGAGAGGGAGACAATCTCGGAAGCTCCACTGGCAGGAGCCAGCGTTTTACAGTTAAGTTGCAGTTGACTCTGGCTGGGGCAAGTTTATTTCTTAGAAGAGGGGAAACCAGCCTGAAGACAAGGGGTGGAGCCCTGAAGATTAATGGCCAGGAAGACCCAGCCCTTTCAAGGCAAGCAGTGTGGGTAAAACCCATGGGGAGCAGCATCTACCCAGGCCAAGGATGTGGTAAGAGTAGGGTAAAGGGGAGTTTTGGAGCCCCATGAAGACACCCCCAGGGTCAAGACCCCTCTGGGCCCCCAACAGGGAACTGCCTCCTCAACAATAACACCGAAGACGTGGCAGGTGAGAAAGGGGCAGCACCCAGACCATCTAGGTGGCACCAGAATAGGGTTTCATCCTGACATCACTGGGGGGCAAGGCACCGACAAAGAGGTCCCCAAAGCCTTACAACACCTACCAGTGACAGGAACAAAGGGCCGATTTCCATGAAGGGGAGGGGCCCATATTGTCCGACATGACCCATATCAGCAGCCTCACTTACAGGTGGGTCTTAGTAGGCCTGGAAACAAAACAGTTGCTCATGGAGTCTAATTCACTGTCCTTGACAGTGGCTCTGATGTTGGAACATATCACTATCTCAAGTGATTGGCAATCATCTTTCAGATACAATGCTGGGGACTGACTTTGCAGATACTGACTGTGACACAATTATCCCATATTTCTATCACTTCTAAACTGGTTATTGTATGCAGTATGTGTTGTGAACACTGAGGAAGCTGAAGTTAGTGCAGAAGCTGCCTGGTCAACTCCTAAGCAATATATTGTATTGGGAATATGTTAAAACAGGACTCTGTCTTTACTGACTGTCAGTAACCTCCTGGATGGAGTTCATGCGGTTTAGAATCAGATTATCTGAAAGATCTTTATCCTTATGCAATGTTGTTACTATTAGGAGCGGCAGCTGTTCTTGAGTTGAGAAGGAGCTGCTAAGATGACAGTCTCAGTTTGTCCCCACTGCTTAGCCAAGGCCTGGCTTTGGTAACCTTTTAAGCTTGTTGAAAAGCCCATTGTTCCCCAGAAATCTGAAAGAATGTATTGATGAGCTAGAATATCTGATGAGATAGGAACCTCTTATACAACTATGTTGGATCCATGATACAATTGCACTGGCATTTCAATAATTATTGTCTATCAACACCATTTCACTTTATATGAAGTACCACTACCTAGCCTTCTAGAGCTGTAGGTCACAACTAATTAAAGAAAAAGGAATATGACATAGTCTTTTATTCCTCAGATGTAGTACTAGTAGGATATCTGTGTGACTGATAGGAAGAAAAAGTTGTCAGCGTTAATCTAGTATGAGACTGTTTTATATATACTAACTGTTTTACTGACATGGAATGAAATTCTGCTGAGCTCCATGGGTCAGTAATGGAGCAAGTTGCAGTATCAGTTGTGGTAAAATAGAATCCTTTTATTTGCAACACTTATTGGGAAGTTCCATCATTTCAAAACAAGAGAAGAATCTATGTCACAAAAACAAAATTATGAGATAAAATGAAGTACTGGAGAAAGTCTGGTCCTATGCTTTTAGAAATTTCACACTAAAACCCCAGACCAAACGTATACAAATTAAGGCATATCACTAGCATTTCTCCACTTGGCAAGGAACATCATTCATAATAGGATATATTCTCCCCTGTTAAAAATTCCTGCTCTTCTTGATCCTATTTAAAACAACAACAACAATTTGTAAGAGCTCTAGATTTAAGAAGAATTTCCAGTTTAGGTTATGGTCTCTTTTTTGTTTCAAACCATCAGGCTCAAGTAAACAGCAAAAACGGAATAGTTTCAAGAACTTCCAGTTCCCATGACAAATGCCAGTTTGTCTGTCTTTTAGTGTTCAGCATTTTAGTGCCATTATTTGAAAGCACTTTACTGAAAGAAAAATATACAACCAGTAGATTGTAGATTTCTGAAGCTCTAAAAAAGGACTCTTGTAAACAGCCATCACTGTTGGTGTGAATAAAGATTTCTTGTGTGAGTGAGGGTGGTAGAGTTGGCTTTTGGTTAATAATATGAGTTCTATAAAGAAAATGCTAATTAAATTATTCATGGCAGTTATAGCCAGATCTTATTATGAACACTCTGGGAGTTAGCTTGAAGATTTTCTGTATCTAGTGAAATAACTAAATATGTGCTGGTAGCCAACAAAGATAATTATAATTACTCAGTTCCCATAGATTCTGGAGGACCCCACAGAAAAAAATATAACAGTAGCATATCTTCCCAACTAGTATTGTTCATCAGTCAAATATGAGAAACATGAAATGTATCATGGTCTGGGGACCAGTAGATATGGGAACTGAGTAAGAAATGGAAAAATAAAGATTGGTAATGTTTTGTAATTGGTTTCTGCTTTCTATCCAGCATTTGCAACCATAAAGATCAACATTATGTGACGGTAAAAATGGTAGGCCAAGGAACAACATAGACCTGAAGTATTGAGCCTTAAGATCTGAGTCAAGTCTGCCAGTGGTAAATCAACATAACTGTTAACTTCATTAGTTAAACTCATTTGCCCTGGCTGAGGATCTAGCTCATATGTATTACCTATGGTAGTGACTTACTACAACTTAGTGACAAATTGTGTATGAATCCTGTCTTTTCTTTGAAGAGACTATTCTGATAAATACCAGCCTGATAAAAATATAATCAGTTTGGCATTAATTTAGCTGTCCCTTGGTTTGAGAAGCATAGAGTTAATGCTACCTTGTTTCCTATTGGCCTCTTAAAAACTAAAGGTGAAATCCTGGCACTATTAAGTCAAAGGAAAAACTTAGACTGAATTCCTACCCTGGTGAAGTTAATTCAAGTGTATTGGCTAATGCTTCTCATTGGTCAACAGCTAATGGCAAGTGGGTTTTCTCATACATATAAATATTTGTCAAATGTGTGAAAAGTAGGACTTTTACTTAAACAGCTCTAAGCACTTTTGGAATAGGAGAATTGCGGGGGAGGGAATCAATTAACTAATGATGGGTAGACTGAGTGGCAGTCAAGCAGCTGATATTAATTTATTTTTAAAAAAGAAATGCTTTGAAATGGTTTAGGTTCATGAAGCTGTTCACAAATTAACTAATGGGACTTAAATTTCAGCAGATGTTGAAATGCTTTGCTGAATCATAGCCTCAATGTCTCTCTGTTTAAATCCAAGGCACATAACCATACTTAATTCGGGTAAACGCTTAAAATTGTTCATGTTTTACCATTTTTTATAAGTATTTTAAACAGAGTTCAGTTGTGACTGTATAGTTTTGTTTTCTAATCAAACTCCTGGAAGAGTATTGTCAGTAGATGGAAGAAGGAAATCCTCCCACAGAAAAACTAGGATAATTGAGATGTGTATTTTAAATGCAGAACAGTAGTACAGTTCTCCCATGATGATTTTCATGAAAGTGAAGTGGGCAGAAGAGCAAAAATAATTTTATACTTGCAATAAGCATCACAACCACTTCTATAACAAATTAACACTGCACATACTTCTAAGGTATCCAGGAATAAAATACCTGGATCATTTATGTAATTTAGATTTAATGGAAGAGAAGGAAGGGGGTGGAGGGAAACTATTCCCGAACATAAATTGTGCATTTGGCAACTCCCAACAAAAAATGACCAACTAGCCTGACAGGACTAGAACAGGGAGAGTAACAGCTAGATGATTAATTGTCTAGCAGGTTATTAATAGACCAGAAGGTTCATGAGGACTGGACCAATTCAACTGTACATTAACACTTTTCAGTAGCCGCATCTATACAAGATGCTGACTATGCAGTCATTACTGGAGTTACCGCACAGTAGTGTCACCAAGTGGCTTTTTTGTGATGCTGACTGAACAATAGCTTGTTACCACTGTACAGTAGTGTAGCGTTATGCTTCCTGCCATGAAACTCTACTGTATAGTAGTAACAAAATACTGCAGTCAGTGTCTCCTGTAAATGCAGCCAGTATGAAGATGGTGAAGGGAGCAACAACCTAACTTTTTATAAAGTTGGCAGTGCCTAATGCCTTTCAGCACTTTATTTATCATCCAGAGCTCATATTGGAAGTGTGAGCGCAACACAGTTACCCCTATTAAAGAATTAATTTATGTTGTGGGAGGAGGAGTGTCGGGAAGCTGAACTCCCTTTTTTTAAATAGTATTAGAACTTACCTTATATCAAATAAATTTGAAAAGGTGATTTACAAGGAAAAGCTGGCCAGAGTAAATACCAACAGGTGTGCGTGTGTGTTTACTTCTTTGTTTAAATTTCTGTTAATGTGCAAAGTTTTATATGTGAGCTTTCTCTCTGTCCTTGTCACTTTTTAGAAAGGAGGCTTGGGTGGGAAAAGGCAGTAAGCAAAGGTGTAATTACAGAGCCCCCTGTAGGCTAACCCATATGGTGACAACAGGATGGTTACAGCGTTTCACTTTAGCTCCTGTTTCAGCCTTGCTCCAGATTTGTACCAGAGTCTGCCACCAATTAACCTAGTTAGAAATGAGTACCTGGTTGACCTATGGGAATATCGTGGTTATGAAGCTCATGTGAATGTCTGATCTTCTGCAGCTGTCAATCCAAGCCTTATTTGAAATGACTGATGTTGTCTATGAATTAGTCTCAGAGAGATTTTAAACAACACATCCATCAGGAAATCATTCTAGAAAGAGAATCTTCCACCTCAATCAATGTATATTTTCCTTATCATTTACTGTGTTTTAAATATCAGGGCCCACTCTTTCAGGATCCACACATGGAACTGACTTCCTGTAGTTATCTCTAAATAGAGTTTTATTAGGAGGGCAGCTGGTTGTATCAAATACTCAATGGGCATGTCCACACGAGTGCGCACATGCCTCTTGCCCCACCTCAAACTCCTTTGAGGTGGGGCAACAGGCACATGCGGGACCAAAAAAATGTTCCCTGTGTTGGAAACTTGCAGCATGGGGAGAAAATTAGACCCCTGGATATCCAGGGGTCTAAAAAACCAAAGTATAAAGAAGCGGGACAGAGCACGGTCCCCGACCATGCCCTGAGGCAACTGGAGGTTGTGTCTTCCAAAGAGAAGCTCTGGCTGCCAGAGCATCTCTATGGTGGCCCCTCGCCCTGGTGCTGAAACACGCGGCCGGCCAGGCCACATGTTTCAGCACCAGGGCTCCAGTGCCCTTGAGTAAGGGGTCGGGGGGGCTGGAGGAGGGGGGAAGGGACTATGAGGGGGACCCCTGATGGCCCCACCCACTCCCCCAGCCCCCTGACCC
>NW_005842126.1:20500-21198 GCF_000455745.1 Alligator sinensis | reverse complement strand
GCAGCCATTGGGGGAGCTGCAGCAGCTGGTGAGGGATGGGGTCAGGTGGGGCAGCAATTGGAGGGATGGGGTGGGGCATGTGGGCCTTGCAGGGGGGGTGGTAACCCCTGAGGAAGCCATTTGGCCCCCTGTTGGGGGGCCATAGCCCTTGTGTGGGGGATGAACCCCCTGTTGGGGGGCAGTACTTCTTGTGAGAGTGCTGAACGCCCTGTTGGGGGTCTGAACCCCCTTTTGGGGGGCTGAACCCTTTGTGTGGGGGACCAACCCCTTTTGTGGGGGCCATTGCCCTGTGGGATGGCAGCAAAATATGTATTCATGAATTCATGAAACCTGTATTTAGAGTTCACTTTATTATGATAAGAGACTTGCTTTAACACTGTAGATATATCAATAAAACATTGTCCAACTGATCGTTGTCTCTGTCTCACTCTCTTTCTCTCTTTATAGTGGTCTTTTGTTTTACTTGTGGAGGAACATGGATTTGGGGGTATTTTAGAGAGTGATTTTGGGATTTTTTTGTATCAGGGATTTTTCATTTTTCCAATAGGGAACACCAGAATTCCTGCTAGGGAAGCCAGTCGCAGGATCCTGCCTGCTCAGAGCTGGCACCTTGAACCCATCTGGCTGTGGCTGACCTCCTGGCCAAATGTGGCCAAGAGGACATGCTTTGACAGTTCAAAGCAGGGTACCACACCCAG
>NW_005842126.1:0-20385 GCF_000455745.1 Alligator sinensis | reverse complement strand
GCCTCTACGGGCTGTGCGGTCCCCATCCGAGTCTGGCAGGTATGCAGCAGGTCACAGCCAGGCAGCAGCCCCCACTACCAGACTGCTGCAGTGGGTTGAGGGTGCAGGGAACTCTCAGGGTCCAGCTGGCACAAAGGGTAGTGTCCTCAGGTACCAAATGGCTGGGCCCCAGAAGCTCCTGAGAGCGAGTAGCCCTGAGCTACTTGCCAGGGTGGCTTTTTATACTGCTGGGGCCAGGACAGGGAAGCTTTTTATACTGCTGGGTACAGCACAGGTGCTGTCCCCGGGCTCTAGCTCCCCCTGGCTGCAGATCCGGGAGGAGCCAGGCAGGGTTATTTTGCCCCAAGTGGCACAATTTGCTCCACAACAAAGTGCATGTCCAAGCACGTACGCTGAGGCAAAATTTGCACCGCTTCTATTTGAGCTGCTGCAAGCACATGTGCTTGCATGTGTGGATGCGCCCAGTAGGAGTGAGCAAATTGAGGGGGGAGCTGTAACAGGACATGCCCTAGGGCTGCCATGGTGCTCCCTTAATGGCCACCTAAGTCCTGATCAACTTTTGCTCTCCTGCCTCTCAGGGTCTTCCCCAGATTCCTCACCTGCCACACCTTTGATGTTGTTGATGAAGATGGGAGGCTGCCCTTAGAAGCTGGCAAGCTCTAGGTGCTCTTCTTAGTCCCTTTTCCTGTTACAGGGGCTCACCCTGGCTCACTCAGCTTGGAGTTCAGACCCCAATGCCCCAAAGTGTCTCTCTCCTCTCTCCCTCTCTGCCCAAACTAACCCTGGGCCCCTCAGGCCTTAACCCTTGCCCAGGCTTCAGCCTATTCAGCCTCAGCCCCTTTTGCCTCCAGTTGAGGCCCCTCAGTCCAAATCCAGTTGTTTACTCTTTGGCTCTCCGGGCCTCAGCCTTACAGCAGAGTATGCCTACCTGGTACCCAACTTGTGACGTTCTCTACACCATACAGCCACTTCCAGTCCTCAGGTAATTTGACAAACATACACCAGTACATCTGAAATATATGCAAACTACTTTGACAAAATTTGCCTCCCACAAACTATAACTCCCAGGACTAGGCCTACTCTCAACCTTGTGGGTAGCTTGGGTATGCCTGGTCACTGCTTTCCACATTCAGCTTCACAGTCAGCCTTCAGGACTTGACTGCCTGCTGTGGCTCAGATCTGGGCTTATATGCATCAGTGGGCTCAGCCCCTGAATTCCTGGCCATTCTAGGACCCCTGCAGGCCAAATGATATAGCTCCACAAGCTGTATATTTGACACCCGGGTTTAAACTATCAGGTCTTTGGGGTAGGGGTTGCCATTTGTTTTTGCTTTTTTGTTTGTACAGTTTCTGGCACAACTGAGCTCCAGTAGGTTTAAGGTCTTTAAGTGCTACTGCAACATAAATACTAAAATAACTGTTATTTTTGGAAAGCATCTACCTTGGGATGTACAACCAGAACATAATGAGTGACAACACTTATGCTTCTAGGCAACTAGCTGACCTGAGGAGAGCTTGGGGGTGGGGGTGTCTCATCCTTACTTTTAATTTCACATGAAAATGGGGTTCTCCTTAAAAATACTGCTGTAGATAAATGAGTTTTTCTGGTAAAGCTCACAGAATTCTTTACAAATGTCCTTGGATTTAATGCTGCCTCTTATCTTTGCTGCCCTGGGTTCTGTGGATATTATTTCTCATTGTCATTTTCCTGTTCTGTCTCCATGTCTACATTGAACACTTGCCAGACTTCTATGCTAATGTGTTTCATCCAAAATAGAACATATTTCTTCTTAATTTTGACATTAAGTTCAAATTTAACTTTTGATTTTATTTATTTATTTTTTTGGCTCTGTAGTACTTAATTTTAGCACTCCTCTGGCAAAATAGTTCCTGCATCCTTCTAAATGGTGTTTGCTCTTCACATATGGATGGTGAAGGCAAGTAGAACACTGAAATCTTCATGATTGTACAATTGTACAGAGACCAGCATCACTGGGCCACCATCCTAGCCAAGACTTTTATACAATACTATAATAATAATTTTAACAATAATAAACTGCACAATTCCATTACTGTTACAAAGATGGTACCTGAGGAGGCACACAAAATTATAGTATTTAAAGGAGAAGTACCACTTATAATGAACAACACACGACAGATATAATGGGTAGGCACATCAGGAATGTGATTAGTAGGTTCACAAGAAAGGACTGCAAATATATTTATACAATATAAATATAGTAATAATAATATTAGTAATAGTAATGCAGACCTGGTTTATCAGAAATAGGGGTAGTAATATTTCTATAAATAATTTGTATTTATATATAAATATTATTATTACTCCCCCTATTTCTGATAAACCAGGTCTGCATGCACAGCAGATGATGTCATAGAAGTGCTATAAGAGCCATAATTTCAGTTCACAAGCTATCAGTGGGATATAACTCACCTTCTGACTTCTGGCACATCCTGGAAATAAAATATCAACATGGGCATATTAAGACAGTTTTTTCAGGAAACCTCAAGGTACAGCTATTTATAAATTAAATCCAAAAGAACACTAATTTTATACCAAAACTTTGGAGAGGACTTTGAGTCAATTACTCTTGGTGACAGCGCTGATTAATCCCTGAATATAGGGCACATATGATTTGTAGTTCTTTAAGCTTATCTGATGTTGATTTACACCTAATTGGCCAAGTTCTACTCACTTAAACTGGTGCGGTATTATTAAAGTGGGTCATGTTAGTCTACATCTCTTCCCAGCTCTCTGAAGTTCTGCCCCATGTTCTGAAATATATTAAAAGGCAGATTATTGCCAAATTCCAAAAGTTTATCAATGAAATTATGTTGGTTTCAAGTTTCTTTCCTGTTGTCTCTATCTGATCTCTTCAGAGGAATAGCTGAACACATACTTTTCTTCACCTAAGTATTTACACTTGTGTTTCTTTGTTTTTGTGTCCTGTTGAGGTAGGGCTGACATGACTCCCTGCTAACATGGATATGCCATTGACATTTCTGTACTGCCAGGAGGTCTGATTATCATATGAGTAGTGCTACACCTTTTGCCACCTGTAATCAATTTATTTCACGTACCAATAACAGTGAAGAAGTGAAAAATCACTGCCACAAGATGTTGTAGACATTTTAACCAGGTTCAAAAGAGGATTAAACAAATACATGCAGAACAGATCTCTCGGTGGTTATTAAACATGGTAGTAGGACTGAACCTTCATATTATGACTTACATTTTCCAGCAGGTAGAGGCTTTGTAAGTGAAGAAGGGCAGGGAACAGCCCAGTCTGGATAGCCAGAGTTGCCAGCTGTCTATATATTTATGGACAGTCAGTAAAAAAATAGACTAAAATGGCTGTCCACAAAGTCTGTAACTAGATTTGAGCCATGTGTAAAAACCCAGCACTGCTGGTCTGCTTAATTGAAGAACCCTCTAAGAAAAAAGCTGGACAGCTAGAGCTTGACTGAAGGACAGGCAGAAGGACACTGCCACTTGGTGTCTGAATAGGAGCATAGTAACATGAAGGAAGCGTTCTCTCAGGGTTTTGTTGATCCTCTCCCCTTCTAGTCTTATGATGCTGCTCCTGCATCTGGTTCTGTAATACTGCTGTGTTACAGGTAGGCTTCTTTAGGGGTCTATGCCAGGACTGGATGAGTAAGGCTATCAGGGGTAAGGCTGAAGAGGCAAAGATGGGGGGTGGCAAAGATGAGTAGGGGACTCTTGGGGTGGGGGCAGCATGGTATAAAACAACTGCTGCAGTCAAGCAGTGTTGTAAACCCAAGACGTTTTACTGACAATTAAACTTTTTTTTTTTTACTTTTTTTACTGTGATTGGTGTTAAACCCCTAAATTTAAAACTAGTAGCCCTTCTAACTGGGGCCTGTCATCAGGACAGAGCCTGGCAGAAGAGCTACATTTACATCATGTAAAACATATATCAGTAAAAACGTGTCACTTAAAAAAATGTGGTTGTCAGTAAAAAGTTTGCAGATTATCAGTGTGTGACAGGGTCTGGGCTTTCATTCCCAGCTCTTCCTGTCAGTGTTCCCTAGTCTACTCTGCCTCCTACTTCTCGCCTGTCATGATTTAATGGTAACAGGCGTGTATTTAGAAGGAGGCTGCCCCTGAGACCAGGATAGTCCTTTCGTTGGTACCTGAGGGTTATTGTTGTGGCCTCTTTACTGCCCCCGTATCCGTGCCTAAGCCTCACTGATGGCCTTCTATCTGCCCCTTTGTGGGGACTCTCCTTCTCATGCTGTCTTGTTCTCTACGCAAAATCAGCACTGGGCTCCTTGGGCTCAAACCTTGTTGGACAAGGAGCGTTAGTCCTAAATTGCAACGAGGGAAATTATAAGTTGGCTATGAGGAAAACCATTCTTATTATTAGGGTGTTTAAGCTTTGGAACTGTTTACTCAGGATGGTTGTGGAATCTCCATCCCTGGATATTTTTAAGAGCATTTGGATTCCACTGTTTCTGGAATGGTTTAGTTGGGGAGGATCTTGCCTTGAGCAGGGACCTGGATTGGATGGCTTCCTGAAGTCCCTCCCAACCCTATTTTTCTATGATTGTTTGGCATGGTGTGCAATCACAACCCCCACTGAAGTAGGTAGATACAAAATCAGGTTCTAGGTAAGATGTGCTCAAAGGGGCTTAATGGAGGTGGACAGGAATTTTCAAAGGTATCTTTAAAACCTCTGTAATGCTGTCCCCCTTCTCCTGTTACTTGGCAGGCCATCAGCAGAGATAAAGGGCTATACAATTGTAGGCTGCATACCTCACTAAGAAGAACCAGTCCACTCACTGCAGGCAACAAAATGCTAGAGGACTGATGAGGCAATTAGCAATCCCTGTCCTCTGTTAAGAGGAGCCTGCTGACCAGAAGGGGTGAAGCAAGGCTGCAGATAGAGAGCTCTGGGGCTGCTGAGGCATTCTGGCCCTGATCCCTGGAGAGGAAGGCATTCTACAGAAGGGCCCATCTGGAACTAAGTGTGTTTTGTGTTATGTATGTTAGAGGTTGTAACCAGATGCTTGGGAGTGGCTAAAAGGGTGGTTGGAGGCCACAGGAGGTGCTTGGGAGGCACTCAGAGATAGGAAGGAAGACCCAATGTTTCCCCAGAGGCTGTGATCACAGGCAATTGGAGGTCCACAGACTCCAAACAAGGGGATGAGCAGTGAACTGAACTGAGACAGAAAGAGGGAAGAACTTGAGAAAGCCACTCTGGTGGATTAAGGGCAGCCATTAGAGGCAATTCTTACATAATAAAGGGCTTAGTCCATCTAGCCTTCTGTCCATAATGCTCTTGGAGCACTCTGATTGGTTAGTGAAACAACCAATCAGAGTGCAGAGCACTGGCCTCACCCCCCCCACCCCACTCTGTCCCCACGATCATGGTGGTGCTCCTCTGCCTCCAAGAAGCAGGGCCGGGAGGGGCAGTGCGAGGCCAGCAGTGCTGGAGGCAGCAGCAGCGTGGGGTTCAGGTGGAGGAGAATGGAAGGGATGGCAGGGCAAGCTCCCTACCACCACCCTCAGTGCCTGGGAGGTGGCAGCATCATGGGGTAGTAGGTAGCGATGCTCTGTCCCCACCCATTCCCCTGCCACCCCCTGTCATTCTTGATGGGCAATTGCCTAGTATACCATAACTGTCTTGTAACTTCTTTCATCCTGAATAAAGAACCTTTATGTTGAAGATGCTTTGCATAAACAGACAGTCCCAACTACATTTAAGATGCAGAAAACAGATTTGCATCCTCTACTTCAAGTTCCATAGTTACATACACCACATTTATTAAGTACTTCAAAGCTGTAATCCTCTGTACAATTGCAAAATATTACTGTTGGCTACAAAGGACCAACTCACAGGATCATCATAAATTCTAGTTTATTAGATGGGATATGAAGTTTTAATAAAATTATAAATGCAAATTCTGGGAGGTTATGATGGGTACTGGTCACCTTAGTGCACACACACACACATACATGCACTCACTCATTCAAACCCATGTCACTCAGATCCATGTAGTGTATAGTAGCTGCTGTAGTGATTGTGAGAGCACTGGTGTTTTGCCTCTCTGCCTCTTGAAGGCTCAGATGAAGTGTATTGTATCTCCTGTAACCTAGTTGCATTCCCCTCCTCACCCCCATCCCTCTAATGTTAGTCCCTCGCTCGGGCAATATGTATTTCTCTATCGGTTTTGTCATCTTTTTTTTCGGATTCACAATCTACCTATCCAAGGCCCAGCAGATCTGCTGTCAATGGTCAGCTTCTTCCAAGGCTGTGTCTTCTCCAGAAGGAGGGGTGCCTGCTTGTCCTTCTGTCTCAGTAGGTTGGGTACTGGAAGAGAGGGCACCACTGAGGGTCATGCTTCGCTGCCTTTTATCCCTTTGTGGCAGGGTTGTGTGATTCCCGCAAATCATCTTGGCTGCCCAATCTGGAAGTTGCTGTCCCACATGAGTCAGAGTGCATGACAGCTGTTAGTCACAGTCACTGGGGTTCTGCCTGATGGTGCAGTTTCAGGAGTCTACCCTTGACTTGATTAACTCAATAGCTGTATTGTCATGGGTTACAGGAATAGTCAATAGGGTGGGTGCTCAGTTCCAGGAATCAGTTCCTTGGCTTGATTAGCCTAAAATGGCTTGTAGAGTTTTGTAATGATAAGTTCCTCTGGGTAGGCTATTAGCAATTAACAGCCAGAGGCTCTTGCTTTGCCATTCAATTATCTACTTATTCAAACATACTCACATTCACTCAGGGGCACCAGCCCAATACAGCAATACAATTTCAAGTGATTACAATTCCAATGAATTCTTACAATAATAGTTCTAGTAATGCAAGGTATGACTTTACATTAAATAAAAATGTATTTGTTAAAAGGTATAAAATCTAAAATACAGAATCCAGGGTAAAGATGAGACAGATGAAATATAAAGAGAAATATACCTTAATCAACAAATACAGATGTTAGGTAGTGAGGATCAAAGGCTACTGGGGACAGTAAGTGAGTTAGGATAGCACTAGGATATATTTACAGTCTTCGCAGTGGATGTTTTAGTTTTCTTTAGTGATACTTAGCTCAATCAATGTGTAGATGTAGTTTGTAGGTTTCTCCTACAGAAAGCCACCTCAGCTTTCTGGCTTGCTCTAAGCCTTGCCACACCCATGCAATGAGTATGCTAGGTCTCTGCAAGGAGGGGATTCTTGTTACATTACAAGATAACATTATACATTGAGTATTGCATTTGGATATTGCTCCCAGACCAGCATTATAATCTACATGCACTGTGGGCTCTTTGCATCACTCCCCCATGGAAAAGAGGCCTTAAAGTAGCACACAATAATAATTTATAGTGTAATCTGCAGCATAAAGGGGCCTTAATAGAAAGCAGAATCAGCTCATCCATGCCTTTTATTGGCATGAATTTGAATGTCCCCTACTTTTCTAACTGTATCTGCTCTGAATGAATTTTGTTAAGAACCATTCCATTACAAGAGAGAGTAGCTTTAAATACTTCTATATTCTTTGGTATTCCACAGTTTGACATTTTTCCCATGTAGTCAAAGAAAATGCTGGAGTCTGAGATGGCAAGTATTTGATAGCAAAATCAATGTCCCATTAAAAAATTTGCTGTGGATCAACTTAGTAGATTCCACAACATTTTTGTACCATTATACACTCTTGTTCAGACATCCAATCTATGTTTTTTAATCTTTCTGTCATTAGTGATTGGACTTCACCATGGCAGCTTTTTGGCTGGAAACTGGAAACTTCTGACAATCTTCATAAAGACAAGAATTTGGCCAAGAAACTACTCTGGCAATTAAAACATTTGATTCTACAGTTGCCATTGGGGGCCTTCCAGGGCTGACCTACTTTGACTTTTCTGTCTGATTTTTGTAGCATTATAAGTAAAAATTCAAATTTATTCTGGTAAAAAAGTGCCTTAAATTATAGGGAAGTTTTATTCTATTTAAGAAAAAAAAGCTTTATGGGACAGAAAATAAGCTGTAAGGCAGATTCTCAGCTGGTGTGAGTCTCTGTCATAGTCCCAGTACTACAATTTATACCAGTTATCTCCCTGGCTTTTTAGATGCTGCTCCTAAAGAAATATCTGAAAGGGCATTTCTCCTTTTTTTTAACCAACAATTCTAAATACATAATGCTGTCACTAGCTTAGAGTACAAACTCTTTGTAACTAACTCTTTCAGTTTCAATAGTGATTGTGCTCAGGCAGGGGGTTCGACTAGATGACCTCTGGTGGTCCCTTCCAGCCCTACTTCTCTGACTCGAACAGTGTCTAGCCAATTGGTATCCTTGCCCAAGAATGGTTCTCCTGGATTCTTCTGCAATAAAAATAATAATTATTAATTCACAACAAATGTAAAATAAAGAGAAGTCCTGCCTGGGTTGCAATGCAGTCTTTATTTTTCCTTTTCTCTGAAAATTCCTTTCTGCCATATTTAGCATGGTTGCTGGGATAGCAGAAAAGGCTATGTAGCCTAGTTCATGGATGTTTGTTCTGTAGAAACAGTTGGAGTCCTCACTTACATTACTCCATTGAAGTTCTCCATAACGAAGTCAGTTTTACTTTGAGAAATTATTTATGCTCTGATAAATTATAATCTGAAATTTGGGGATGGGGTATTTTCATGTGTGTATATATAGGAGTGCATTACAATATGAACAATAAATATGGAGTGATTTGGACTGACATAATTAAACATGCTTATAGCAGCTTAAGTGATTTATGATGTCACTCTGATCCATAGATGTAATTATCTGTTTTTTTACCATCCTTCTGTGTGTTTATTTTTTAAATTTTAGCTTGTCATAGATGAAGTTTACTACAAATAAAAGTAACAAGAGCTGGCAAGAGGTCTGATATTTGTTTTAAAATATAAATACATAAAAAAGATTTAATAGAATGCTCTGCATAACTATTAATGTTCTTGCTCAGTATTTAGTGGTGCTTCATGTGCCTTGCAATGGGAAATTAACCATCAGGCAGGGAGTCCTTCTGTTAGAGTATTACTTCCTTCTCTCCCTCCTTGCCCACATTCTGGATGCATCTTCTCACATTTTGTTTTGTAACTGCCTATGCAAACAGCCTTACTGAAAAATAGTTTTAATGATATTCTAGGAATCCCCGCAGAAATAGCACATCAAGAATGCTGCTTACTATTGTCTATTATGCTATCTCATAAGTCAGAGAGACGTTAGGCCTTCTCTTGTCAAGGATAACAATAATGGAGGGATTCTTAAAATGAAGACATGATACAAGGAAGTGGATGATCTCTCTGCTCTGGACTGGCTTCCCATCTGTGGGGCAGATAGGATGTCTTGCTAAGATCAGAGTGCAGATAGAAAGGAAATAGGGGCCCATCTACCTTCCAATCTGGTGTGACTGGGGGTTCACACATGGAAAGGAGATGCACCAATAAGGGAGCACAAGGGGTGATCATTATCTTCCAGCCACACAGGGAATTGACATGCCAGCCTGAACATTCTTCACGTTAGTTCTAGAAACCAGAATAAAGATGGCAAGCTCAGACCCCGAGTGAATGGGAGACCTTGGGTCTAATTCTTCATGTAGTGGTGTCATGAGACTGTAAAATGCAACTGGGTCAGAATTAAGTCTCCAAATCAACAATCTTACTCTTTTTATGTATGTATACATGAAGATGTATGCTAATACCTATCTGTATGAAATGTAGATTTATTCAAATGTGTACATATGTATACATAGGCCACCACCCCTGAGTGCATCTCTTACTGGTAGGTCTTAACATTGTCCTAGACAAGCATAACGTGCGATTTCCCCCCTTACACAAAAATCTCTAACCTTGTACTTTTAAAACACTTTTTTCTTCAGTTATGTCAAAGACATACATGAAATAAAGATTAAGACACTAAGTTAGCAAAGCACTTAAGCAGGCACTTACTTTTAAGCAATTCCCATTGATTTTGGCTGAACTGAAGCATATGCTTAAGTGGTTCTCTGAAATGGTCTCAGTGCATGGAGATTTAGACATCTTAGGAAGAGTCTGTCTTTAACTGGAGATCAAAAATAAAAGGTTCATAAATCATTCAGGAAGGGCTAAGTGGTATGATCTCTAAACTTCCCTTTGGGCTTCAAAATAAGTGAAAGAAATTTCAGCTCAAGGAAGAGTAATGTGTTAGACCCATTCCACATATACAAGGCTGCTAGCTCAGTCATTACTATATTCTCACTTGCCTCCTGGGGTGTGAATGCCATTTTAAATCACCTGAGAAACTACTGGCCAAGAAAAAGAGAAATTATTGACACAACAGAACTTATAGAAAAACACCCTGCAGCCACCACTGCCTACTGGTGTCATTTGTTTCTCTTTTCCTTCTCTGCTAGGTTCTATCCCTCTGCTGAAAGTATTCTTTCCAGACTGCAAAAACAGGCACCACCATGAATGGGATGCCTCCTAACTCTAGGCAGTCAATAAAATACTTATTTCTTATGTTCCACAATGGTAATTGGATTTATTAAGAACCAACTAGATGAAACAGATATTGTTAGAAGAGAGACACTATTTAGTTTGGACAGTGCCTCCAGTCTCCAGTGACGCTAAGCATTTCTATTTTACTTCAAAGCCCACTTTTGAGGTCAATTGGCCGTGTGCACAACTTTACGTTTTGAAAAATGATTTTTTTCTTAACTTCATTTGATAAACCATGTACAAGAAGTCTGCCATCATTACACTGTAGCCCTGCTATGTGTGTTATTCTGGTGGGAAAGAGCACTTGGGACACAAGGAATGTGTTAATAATTTTATTTTGCACTTTAGTAGCACTGAAGAAAAATCAGAAATAGTTTAGTTATTGATTTGATCTGAAACCCACATTTCTGGAATTTTTGGCAAATCAAAGAGAAGGGCATTTCAAGTGGAAATAATTTGGTGGTTAGGATGCTCAGCTGGACTGTGAGAGACTTGTTCCAACCCCTCCTTGCTGGATGATTAATAAGGATTTAAACTGCCAGCTCCTAGAGGAATATCCAAAGTTCCAGGCTATAGAATAATCAGGGATGGATCTCTTATTATATTGAAGCATGGCAGCAATCGGGGACCTAAGCTTGGGTCCCTGCTTTCAGGCTAATTTATTTAAATCAAATGACTCTTTAATACAAACTGCATAAGAAATCCTCAGAGCAGAGACCAAAACCAAACATTATCCATCTGTTGGGTTTGCTCTCGTCATCACTGGGCTCAGAAGGCGCATCCAGATGAGCACATATGTGAATCTTCCCAGGGACAAATAGGAGCAGCACATACTTGTACCACTGCTACTTGTCCCCAGGGAGCACCCACACACGCGTGCTCTGGCGCATGGCAGGTTGCCCCAGGTGGGGAAGGGGAGGCTAGAGCCAGCACCAGGGATAGCCCGAGCAGCCTTACCTGGGGTCCGGGGAGCTTCCCGGGGCTCCAGCAGCAGCAATCCAGCAGCAGGGAGCCTGGCCAGCAGCCAGCGTGGCTCCAGCTGGCCAGGCTCTGGTTTCATGTGGTGTATGCTTACGCTACATGTGTTGCCCCACATTTTTCTAGTGTGGGTTTTTTTGACAATGCGATCTCCTGGTACCTAGTGGATTTAGCCCCCCCCCACACACACACACAATGGACCTAGATGCCAGTACATCTGCTATCTGGATTGCAGTGGAGCTTAGTCAGGAGATGGACTGAAGTGTTCAGCCAGCACAGAAGCAGAACAGTGAATAAATTGGCAACGTGTAGGGGGTCCACACAGGTGCACGTGCACCTCCTGAGATTGACTGATGCTGCCGGCAGTGCCTGCAGGCGGTTGCTGCTTGCCACCCCACCCCACCCCTCTGCCAACACCGCCACAGCCTCCTGAGGGACCTCCCCACTTGGACCACCCCCACCACCACCACCACCTGCAGGAGCTCCCCACTTGCCGCTACCACCACCGCCGCCACCACCTGCGGGAGCTCGCTGTGCCCCCCCAGCCTCAGAATGCACACAGTGTTCATGTGTGGATACTTGGGGATCTTTCACAAATTTAAGAAAACTCCAGAGTTAAGCAGCCACTGGGATGGGTTTTTTTGGATCTTAGTTTCAGACTTGTGGCTTTGTTTGGATCTGGCCTTAGGCGCCTCTGTTTTAAAACATGGGAATCACTGACACTTGCTTATCAGCAAGTGGTCTTATCTATATACTGAGTCCTTGCCCCACTGAACTCAGTAAGAAAACTCTCATTGCGGTGTACCCACACAACAAAACATAAATGTGACTAATATACCTGCACTATCTTCATTTAGCTTCAGCAGCAGTGAAGAAATGAAAACACAGGCTTTAATGTGTTCTCAACATCAAAGTACATTCCCAGTGACCCTGAAGAGTTTGTACTAATAAAGCTACTTTTTTCTAAGGCCCATACTAGTATATCTTCACAGCTAATGTTACCTAGGCTAGTCAATTTAAGCTAGCAAAGGTAAGGTGGCAAGTTCTAGAAGCATCCCATCATTTTGCTGCATAGACACTCCAGCTTCATCACAGATGTCACAGATTTCACAGACACTAGGACTGGAAGGGACCTCGGAAGATCATTGAGTCCAGCCCCCTGCCCCAGGGGCAGGAAGTCAGCAGGGGTCATAGGATCCCAGCAAGATAAACATCCAATTTTCTCTTGAAGGTGTTCAGAGTAGGTGCTTGAAGCACCTCTGATGGCAGGCTGTTCCAGACCTTCGGGGCTCGGACAGTAAAGAAATTCTTCCATATGTCCAGCCTGAAACGGTCTTGCAGGAGTTTATAACCGTTTGACCTTGTCATCCCTTGCAGGGCTCTGGTGAATAATCATTTCCCCAGATCCCGGTGAACGCCCCTGATAAATTTATAGGTGGCCACCAGATCGCCCCTGAGCCTGCGCTTTTCCAGGCTGAAGCGTCCCATAGATCTCAGCCTTTTGTCGTAAGGTCTGTTTTCCTGACCTCTGATCATGCGTGTGGCTCTTCTCTGCACTCTATCAAGCTTCTCCACATCCTTTTTGAATTGTGGAGCCCAAAACTGGACGCAGTACTTCAGCTGCGGCCTCACCAAGCCTGAGTACAACGGGATAATGACGTCCTGGGATCTGCTTGAGAAGCATCTATGGATGCAAGCCAGCGTTTTGGTCACTTTACTAGCTGCAGCATCACATTGAAGGCTTGTGTTCATCTTGTGGTCAATCATGACCCCCAAGTCCTTTTCATCCGTAGTGCTAGCTAGCTTAGCACTGCCAAGCCTATAAGCAGGCTGCAGGTTTTTCTTCCCAAGGTGGAGAACCTTGCATTTTTCGGTGTTAAACACCATCAGGTTCTCATCCACCCATTTCCTGAGCCTGTGATGGGAGTAAATTTCTGTGTACACATGAAATTTTGTGTGTGTGCAATGGAAGCTATATTAGGAACCATAGGACCACATTTTATTTAAGCATTCTGAAATATATTAGGCAAACATATTATGCAGTGAAACCGTGGGACTATGGTGCTTCCTTTAGTGTCAATAAATAGCAAGAAAATTTTCTTCTCACCAGTTGTTAACAGGCCAGATCACTGGGTTGTGTTTGGTGCTAGGTGGGATTTATACATTGATTTATACTAACAGATCTGAGACCAAATTCCTCTGACAGTGATACCTCTGTTTGCCATACCGCCACAGGATTTATCAAATCTCTCCCAAGGCCACAATACTTTAAAGATAGTTACCTTACAAAATAAAAAGTTCCACATAGTTCCACAACAAATAAACATTATATTCCTTTACAATTTCTAGGTCTCCTAAAATGAGGCAAGATTATTGTAAATTAGGACTTGGAGGGGGCAGTGATGAAAGCAGTATTTGGAAGAATTGTTTCTATATATATATATGTAAAATATATAAGGAACCATTTCAGACAAGTGTAGCTGACATTAAAAGTAAGTCATAAGTAATAGATGCTTTAAACTTAGTGGCAAAAGACATACTGTCTCAGGTGCTTTGGAAGTTGTACGTCATTCAGACTTCTCCAGAGACTGTTTAAACTTATTATTTGCTGCCCAAAAATCCTCTACAAACTATTACCTTATATTAAATGTAAAGCCACTAAATTCTTTCCTAATGACAGTCATTCAAAATGGATAGTTTGAAAGACTTATAGCTACCCTTACGCCAGGGACATTTTATAGTGAAACTAGACCTGAGCAATACCTTCCTTAAGCATACCTTTCAATCACCATAACAAGAGTTGTCTGAGTCTAATGGGAAGGAAAATTACACAGGAGAAAAGTAATGATTTTCTCCTCTCCCACTGGCCAGTAATATTTATAAGGTTCTTAAACTGACTCTTGCTTTTTAATAGAAGCAGTTTTAAAGCAGAGAGTATTGAATATAGCATGAACAGTATTTGCAAACAGTTGTTCACGTTTATTTGTTTCAATGGTTTTATTTGCTAATTGCAAACATCTGTGTGAATTAGTTTTAGTCACATAAATATTTTGAGAATGGTTGTCATTTATATGACTAAGAGAGTTAGCATGAAAATGAGTATTCACTATTTGTTTATCTCTTTGCTATTTCTTATTGTTTTTCTTTATTTTTCCTGTCTTTTAAAAACATATGCTGTTTCCCAGTCAGGGAACAGAAACACTATAATGCAACCTAAATCACGATTTATCTGCCATGAACAATGTATAGCAAACAATCAAATTAATTACTCTGCAAACAATCTGTAAGCTAAAAAAATGTTGCTGGAAACTATGTAGGTAATTAACTATAACAAAACCCCTTCGCAGCAATCAGGTTAATTAAACTAGTCTTACCAATTTCCAACAAATTCAGACAACTTTGTCCATTTAGAGAGAACTTTTTTGTGCTTTGTTTCCTAAGTGTTGCATAAGCAGAGCTGGGGCCAAAAGGTGCATCAAAGTTCCTGTGATTTGTCATCTGTGTGAGGGATTCATAGCCAGGTAAAGAACAGGTGTCAAGGGGTGACCCCTACCTTTCCCATAGTGCTAACTGAATTGGTCTCTAAGCAGGTAGCATCTACCCAGGAGTGGTCCTAGAGTGAAAGAAAGTAAGAAACAACTGCTTTCCAGCTTATCTCTGTCGCTGAGGAAGCAAACTCTGAAGTAATGAACTGCCTTACAGTCCATGGATGAAACTGTGGTAAATCAATCCCAGCTTTGGGTGAGAGTCTCCATTGGCAAGAATCAGCATAGACTTTGGCTACACCGCATCTGGACCTTTATTTTGTACTTGTGAATATATATATTCCAAATGCACCTTCACTTTCTTTCCTCCCACCCTCCTTCCCCTCTGTGTGTGACAAAGCCCCAAGAGCCGTACTTGTTGGCTATCCAAGATTTTGTCAGATGTCTCTATTGGAGTTACTTCATTTGCATAAAAAGAAATAAAAATTGTTCAGGAGCCAAATCAAACACAGCCTGGCTAATAAGAACACCTTTAACACAAATGCTGTAACAGTTCAAAGTTTATTAGTGCAGATTTACTGAACAGGCTTTGGCACACAGATATGTTTTCCATTGGCACAAGGAGAGTTAAAGAAAGTAGCTGCCAGAATCAATTTTGAGGAACCTGCATATAACCTGAATGTTTAACAAATAATTGCTATATCTGGGCAGATCTTTCTCTAGCATTCAGCAACTTCATTCTGAAGCAGATGTGAAACTAGAAATGTAGAAGGCAAGACTAGGCAAGGGTAGCCTAACTGCTATGCCTCATGAGCCTCAGATGCCAACTCCCACATCCTGTGAGGAGGATAAGCCTTTTAAGCTGTGTCGGGCTTGATATCATATCTCATGTTGGATTTTAAATTATACCTTTAGTATTTGATGCGTCCCCAAGTGCTTTATGACACTGATTAAAGGGGGCTCTCTGGGCAAATCTCTCACACAGCTTTCTCTGCCAGGCAAATCTCTTACATAGCTTTGGGACAATTAGGCTCTGGTATTTATTTTTACTGAAAAAGGGAATTCTAGTCAGGGCACTTCCATGCAGTCTTGAACTTGCACTAGACAGCCACTTAAGATGAGACGAGGAGGCTGGTTCAGTGTCTTGTACAACAGATATTGAAATGTGGGATCCTCCAAGGCAAATTTTCAAATCTTGTCCCTCTAAATACAGACTGTGGCCTCCTAGGAAGCCTGATCTTAAGTGCTGAATACTCACAAGTCCAACTGAAATTGGCATGGGTATTTGTTACTAATGAAACTCAGGCCTCTTATTTCCGTACTCCAGTGGTTCTCAGGCAGTTTAGGCTCCAGGCACCCCACAAAAAAGTCCTAATATGTTTTGACACTTCGGACTCCTATTTGAAATTTCTGGGTTTATATCTTGTGAATCAAGTATAGGTATTTGCACACCTAATAGTGCTAATATTGAGTGGCACCCTGCAGCACTCTTAAAAGAATCTAACAGTAACCCAGGGTGCTGCAACACCCTGGTTGAGAATCACTGGTCTAATTTCATAAGATAATATGTAAAGGAGAAATCCTAGGCCCTTTCTAGGTAGCAGTATGACACCTGGAAAATGTTTTATTATCAAAGCCAGCTTCACACCGGCTCAATGGATCCCAAGAAAAGTTGATGTGTGACTATGAGGAAGTGAGCTCATGTACAGCTACTCTGGACTGTCTAGGACTATGTAGCTGCTCGTGGGAAGAAGGGGCAAAGAGATGTAGATAAAGCACTTGCTCCTTGCACTGTTTGCAGACTCTGGTTTCTTTTCATAGTTTCATAGTGTTTAGGGTCCGAAGGGACCTAAACAGATCATCAAGTCCGACCCCCTGCTCCGGACAGGAAGGGGTGCTGCGGTTATATCACCCCAGCCAAATATCTGTCCAGCCTCCTCTTGAAGACTCCCAAGGTAGGAGAGAGCACCACCTCACTTGGGAGCCAATTCCAGAGCCTGGCAGCTCTGACTGTAAAGTAATGTCTCCTGGTCCAGCTTGAACCTTCTCTCTAACAATTTGTGGCTGTTATTCCTAGTAACCCCAGGTGGTGCCTGGGGCAACAGAGCATCCCCCAATTCTCGCTGGTTCCCCTTGGTGAGTTTGTAAACAGCCACCAGATCCCCTCTCAGTCTTCTCTTGTGAAGGCTGAATAGGTTCAGGCCCTTTATCCTCTCCTCATAGGGCCTGCCCCGCAGCCCCTTGACCATATGAGTGGCCCTCCTCTGGACCCTCTCAATGCTAGCCACACTCCTCTTGAAGTGCGGCGCTCAGAACTGGACATAGTACTCCAGCTGTGGCCTGACCAATGTCACGTATAGGGGAAGGATCACCTGCATGGACCTGCTTGTGATGCATCTGTAGATGCACAACAAGGTGCGGTTAGCCTTACTGACCACTTCCTCGCATTGGCGGCTCATGTTCATCATGGAGTCAACAATGACTCTAAGATCCCTTTTTGCCACCGTGTTGACAAGAAGGGTGTTTCCCAGCCTATAGGTGTGTTGCTGGTTCCTTCTCCCTAGATGCAGCACCCTGCACTTGTCTGCATTGAACTCCATCCTATTCTCATCTGCCCACCTCTGCAACCTGTCTAGATCTAGCTGGATTCTATCCCTTCCCTCCAGCGTGCCCGCCTCGCCCCACAACTTGGTGTCATCAGCGAATTTGAACAGCATGCTTTCCACACCCACATCCAGATCGCTGATAAAGATGTTGAGCAGTACAGGTCCCAGGACGGAGCCCTGGGGGACTTCACTGCCCACATCCCTCCAGGTTGAAAATGACCCATCCACCACTACTCTCTGGGTGCAACCATCTAGCCAATTTGCCACCCATCAGCCAAGAAACCCAAGAAGAGTCTTCATCAATTTTGCTTTAGATTTGGAGACTGCAGTGGCTGTCTCTGTGGGGCTAAAGTGGAAAAGACATCTCTACTAAAGTGTGTCAGACATAACTGAACCATTGAGCAGGGGTAGGGAAGGTCTCTGACTAATTCACAGAAGTTTAGGGATGGAAGGAACCTTGTGAGATCATTGGGTCCATCCCCCGTGCTCTGGGCAGGAAAGATTGCTGGGGTCAGATAACTCCAGCAAAGTGTATGTCCCATTTCCTTTTGAAGATATCCAGGGTAGGTGCCTGCACCACCCTCACTGGGAGTCTATTCCAGAGTCTGGTCACACAAACTATAAAGATGTTTTACCTTATATCCAATCTGAAACCTACTTCTAGGAGTTTATAACTGTTGCTCCTGGTTTTCTCATGGGCTTTGGTGAATAGTTGTATGCCTAGCCCCTGATGCTCACCCCTGATACATTGGTAAGTTGCCACCAAATCCCCCCAAGTCTTCTCTTTTCTACAGTCCCATATCTGTCAGCATTTCCTCATATGGCTTGCTCTTCAGGCCTCTAATCATACGAGTGGCTCTTCTCTGGACTTTTTCAAGTTTCTCCAGATCCTTCTTGAAGTGTGGCACCCAGAACTGAATGCAGTACTCCAGCTGTGGCTTCACCAATGCTGAGCAGAGCGAGAGAATAACTTCCTTCATTTTGCTTGAGACGTATTGGTTGATGCATGGCAGTGTATTGTTTGTTCTGCTAACTGTAGCATCACACTGGCTGCTCATATTCATGTTATGGTCATCTATGACCCTGAGGTCCCTTTTGGACACGGTGCTAGCTAGCATAGCACCACCAAGCCTGTAAGTTTGCTGCTGATTTTTCCTCCCCAGATGGAGCACTTTACACTTCTCAGTGTTGAACAGCACCTGGTTCTGGTCCACCCATCTAACTAATTTGTCTAGGTCCACCTGGATCATCAGTCTACCCTGGTGTGTGGCCGCACTTCCCCATAGCTTAGTGTCATCAGCACACTTTGCCAGTGTGCTTTTCACCCATGTATCCAGCTTCCTCCAGCTGACAATACTGTCCTCTCAGTCTGTGGTGTTCATCTTTTCGTGTACCTTAATTTTTTTGTTGGCTCATCAGTCAAAATGAGCATGCTGCCCACCCTTCTTGGGCAATAAGTTTGAGTAGTGCCTGCAAAAGAGCCAACTCATCTGGCAGGCTAGAGGAAGAATAAGTTGTTATCCCTAACAATTTTCTGTGGTATATGCATGTCCTCAGGATGCCTGCTGGCCACTGCACAGCTGGGTAAAATGTTACAGAGTCTCAGGGGCAGTGCAGTTCCAAATGGGCTTAGTGCAGTAGGATACAACTAGGGGTAGAATTTGACCCTAAGTGAACTCTTAGGCTAAGGACAGAAGTTACACACAAACTGGTTTAAGTGTTCAGAAACCAGTTTAAACCTATAACAGAACAGAAGTTCAGTACACATAAACCGGTTTCAAAGTGGCTAAACCCGATTTAAGATAAATCTGGATGGATGTAGAATCAGGCTTAACTGATTTAGGGTCAACTGGCTTATGGAATTTCTGTCCCAGTTTCCCTCCCGGTTCAACTTACCTCACAGTCCACCAGCATCCCAGGATGCTTTGCAGCCCTGGGCAGTGCTGTCTGCTCCAGCAGAGAAGGGCTGGCCCTGCCCCCAGCTGTTACAGAGCTGAGGCAGTAAAGCCTCTGCTCCCTAGTTTGCTTTCTGCCTGGGCCTGTCAGCTCAGTGGGATGGGAGCAGGCCTCCACCTAGCCTGGCTCTGTGGGGACTTTTTAATCCCCCTCCACAGCCCGGGGACCTGGGCTAGGATCACTTCAGCCCTATCCCATCACCAGCTTCCCACCTCTGAGAGGCAAGGGGGAACACATCCCTAGCCTGGCACCAGCCTCCCCCAGCAGGGGTCCTCATGGGGATCCCCCATGGGGGGCTTAAACCCCTGCCTGCAGCCCAGCAAGCCAGGCTGGGAAGGCGCCAGGCCTACCCTGTTGCCAGCTGCCAGCCAACAAGGAGGCTGGTGGCTGGCGGGGCAGCGGGGGTTGGGGACAGAATGCCTGCTGACTCCCCCTCCCTACACTGGATAGTGGGGGTAAGGCATGTGTCTGGCAGCCAATCAGGCATGGGCTGCCACTAGGCTGGGTTTAGCAGCCTTTGGCAGTGTCCAGCATGACGGGAGGCACATGTGAGCACCCTCCAGGCTCCAGGCCTGGGCCAGTGCAGGCTTCTGCCTGCTTTGGCCACTGCAACGCTGAACATCGGTTCACTTCATTATCAATTCAATCTATGCAGTTTAGGAAAACTTGCAAAGATTGAATTGATTCTGCCTCAGGGTTTTTGAACCTCTGTACTTAGCTCGGATGTGCTGCTGCTTAAACTTTGAAGGGCTTTAGGGGTTCAGCTTTCTTTCTTGTTGTTTTTTATGCTCTGAGTGGTCTAAATGGATGGAATGACTCCAGCAGTAAAACCAAACAGTTACAGTTGTGGGGGCCGAGGGGGATCCGGGAAAG
>NW_005842125.1:2305170-2311400 GCF_000455745.1 Alligator sinensis | reverse complement strand
CTTCACTTTATTGTTTGGTCATGAAGTTGTCCGAGACCTTTATTATGCAAGCACTGCAGGGGAGAGCACTGAACAGACAGAGCTTCTCAGGACATCCCTGAGCACAGAATAGAAAGAAGGGGGGAGATTCTTACCTGATTTGGGGACTGTGGAAGAAACAAGCTTCACTTTTTATTGTTTGGTCACGAAGTTGTCAGAGACCTTTATTATACAAGCAGCTGCAGGGGAGAGCACCGAACAGAGCTTTCCCTTATCGGTTCCGCATGCCCCCCAACAGACAATTGAAGCAAGCTTTGTATATGTTTCAATTCAGGTCACATGACACAACATATAACAAGTAAAGAAAAACTGGTTTGAACCAGAAAGCTGCAAGAGGGCATAGACTGTGGTTTGACCTATTGACCTCATAGGTCTACTCAGCTCAACAAGGGAAAAGGGCGGGAGAAAGAGCAGATTGCAAAATAGGCAGGGAAAAAGCAATCATTAGCAAATAGTGCACTAACTCAAAGAAGTCAGCAGAAATTAAGGCCTGGGGTTTTCTTTTTCCACAGGACTTAAAAAATGTCTGAAGTTGCTGCTTCTGTGACATGGTCTAAAAAAGGGATGTGAGCATGCCTCTACACCTGGGTCTACTCTTGCTCTCACCCCAATAACTGCTTCATCCATTGCTGCCTCAGCACTGAAATCCACCCTGGACATAGTCCTCTGGCTACACCCTGAATTCTTATAGCAGCTTCCAGTGCACTAACCCCACAGTGTTAATTGTTAACAGCAAAAGCAAGGATTGTGACTTGAGGTGTGTGTTATATTGATATTTCAGTTGTTATGTAGGAGGGAAAGCATCTGAATCAGGGCAACAGGGCATGACCATGATTGAATTACATCTCGGGTATTTGCAGAGGGCAGGGTATAGCCCAGTTATTTCAAATAGAAGAGAGAATGGTCCAAAGTCATGGAAACAATAGGGCTTAGAGTGGTCTTCCCCAGGATTTTTTTTAAAGGACTGCTCTAAGTTCTTAAAACAAGTCTCAACTCTGCTATCTCCTCAGATAAAATCTTACTCCCTCTTAGGCTTATTATTTGATTCTTCCACATACAGACCAAAGCTTGGGCTTCAGCTCCCTGGGCTCACTGCACAGATCAGATTCATGTCCAAACCCGGCAATTCCATGCTCTCCAGAAGCTATGACAGTATCAGCAACTAGGTGGCCTGTTTAAAATAAAAATGCATTAGAGCAGGACTGGAGTGTTGTTGAGTGTTGATGGTTTAGGAAATAACCTTGCTTCTCACAATTCTTGGTAATTTCTTTTATTGGAGCAGCACATACCAGGGCATATGCAACCCTGCCTTAAGAATAAATGCAAAACCTGTCAACACACATCCACTACCACCACAATCAACAGTCTACAATGAAAGCAACCGAAACCATAGATCCTACCATACCCATCACCAGAAACTGTGGGTGAAGCTATACAACCGCTATGCTTCAAAATGAACTCTCAGAGAATAATAAGAATGCTTTTCAGAGACAAATTCCTCTGTTTCTGATCTCTCTTTTTATGCTCAGGGGTAATCTACAAAACACCTTCAGAAGTTGGTCTTGAGAATAAAAATTCATAAATTTACTGGACTGTAGACACCATTGGCCAAATACAGATAAGGATTTTTGTGATTCATTATGCTCTGACTGATGCCTCTAATCTTTCTGTACTTCACAGAGAATAACGATTCCTTTCCCTACTGAATGGTTTTGCTCTTTTACACCAGGGCTATCCAGCTTACATTCCATGGGCTCCATGTGGCCCACAGGGGGTAAATGTGCAGCCTTCAGCTCCTGCCCAGCTGCCACTCCCCATTCTCTGGCTGCAGAAGCAGCAGCAGCCAAGGCCCACAGGCTGCTGCTTTCTGCCTCCTGCCCCTTCCTCCAAGTAGCCTGGGCCATGGGATCACAGCCTGCAGCTCAGGGAGCTGGGGAGAGGACCAGGGGTCGGAACACACACAGCAAGGGGAGCAGGGGAGTGCCCACACAGTATGGTGCTGGGGGAGGAGTGTTGCAATGCTGCGGCTGGCTTGTGGCCCTCAGCCGCTTATAAATTGGACAGCCCTGTTTTATACAACTAGCTTATCTATTAAGCTGCCTTTCTCTTATCTTGCCTTGACTTCTGCCAACTTTTCTTTGCTCTTTGTTTAAGTTTACTATTGTCTTCCACTCCCTTAAAGCAGAAAGCAGGGCAGGGTGGCACCTTAGAGACTAACTGATTCAGAAAAACATATGCTTTCATATGTGACAATCTACTGAAGTAGGTTGTTGCCTGCAAAAGCTCAGGCCTCTCTGAACTAGCTGCTTTCCACAAGGTGCCACTCTGCTCCACCTTCTGACACTTTGGCCTGACATGAGTAGCTACCTCTCTTCACTTCCCAAGAGCTTATCTTCTTAAAACAATAGATTGTGTCTGATTCTGTATGTTGATCTGGTATTTAGCTTATGCTGCACTTGCTCCTATCCCAGACCTGAGGAAGTGCACTGTGGCCAAAAGTCTGTCTAACATCTCTCCCAACTACACAGTTGATCCAATAAAAAAAACATTCCCCCACTAAAAACCTCCCCCCTGCTTCTTCCATATTAGTGTCATGAATCCACAATATTTGAGGTGTTTGTGGAATGCCATGCATGTTTTCCTGAATTTATTTTGCTGATATAGCATGTGTAGTCTCTATGGACAGGTGGCATTAAGTTGTGTTTAGCATTATCTTTATTATGTCTGTATGAGTTGTGGTATTTGATATGAATGTAATTTTTATGCTTTATATTTTTGTCAGGACTGTTTAGTAGGGCTATAATTAACTTAATTGTTCCTCCATTATTCACTTTTGAGAAAAGTAATCATTGAGAATTAACATCTTACAAGGGTATGTTTAATGGCCGGCCAAAGACCCCCTTGTCTTTGGCTGGCCATTACACGACAGGCAAGGTTCTTTGAGCAGATGTGATATTTTTTATTAGACCAGCTGGGTACTTGGAAAAAAATTCTTGCCAAACTTTCGAGCACAATCACCCTTCTTCAGGCATAGGGAATCTCTGCTGTTCTGAGACTCCAAGAAAAGAAATGAAAGAAGCTAAAAGTGTGGCAGGATGCAAGTAAAAATGTAAATAGGTAGAATTAGAAAGACAAAAGATGAGGCAGAAGGGTGAAGCAGAGAAAGGAGGGGAGGGGGAAGAGAGCAGGGAAAAAAAGGCTGAAGGGATAGAGTACAAGGTAAAAAAAGAGGCTGTCAGGCAGGTACCTGCTGAATCAGATGCTAGGCAGGTTCTAATGTGTCATAAAACCAAAGTTTGAGTCCACGATTTTTTGTATCCAGCAGATTTATGAAGTGAAGTTTGTTGGATTGTCTATGGAAGGTGTTTTGTAAGTTCCCTTTGAGGATTAGAACTGAGAGATTGGAGAGGGAGCAATTGTCTTGTGAGAAGTGTCCCCCCACAGGTAGTTGGGTATTCTTGTCATTGATAGCTTTGCGGTGTGCATTCATTCTGGTGTGCAGTTGTTGTTTGGTCTCTCCAATACATTTTCCCTCAGGGCATTTGTTGTACTGGATGAGATGTATAACATTTCTGGAGGTGCAGCTGTAAGACCCAGGGATGGTGATGGTTCTGCTGTGGAGCACCGTTAGAGTCGGGGTGGTGGAGGCTGTTGGCAGGCTTTGCATTTCTAGTCCTGGCATGGTCTGGATCCATTTGTCAATGTGGTTTGGATCATAGGGAGTTTGCTTCTGGTGATGAGTTTAGCAAGGTTTAGTGCTTGTTTGAAGGCTAGGATGGGTGGCTCTGGAAACCCACTGGCATTGGGTCTTCTTCTAGTATGGGTTGAATAGTTTGAGGATTTTCCATGTATGTGCCAGGGAAAGGTGATATGTCATAACTAGTGGTGTGCGATTTGTGGGGATTTTCTTTGTATACTGCAGTAACTCTCCACGTGGTATCCAGGTGACTTTCAAAAGTGCGATCTCTCACTTGCTCTGGAGGAGTGTCTTTGTTGTCTGAAGGCCCTTTTGAGATTTGTGAGGTGGTGATCACAGGTATTCTCTTTGCTGCAAATTCGGTGGTATTGGAGAGCTTGGCTGTATATTACAGCTTTCTTGGTGTGTTTGGGGTGACTGCTGGTTCTGTGTAGATATGTATGTTGCACTGTGGGGTTCTTACCAGCAGTTCCTTTTTGGACACCGTGCTCAATATCCAAGATGGTAAAATTCAAACCACCATATATAACCCACAGACCAACATATTGCATTCTTAGAGCTTAGGACTGAGATGCAGGGATAAGGTAAAGTGATTGTTTTTATGTTTTCTTGTGTGTGTTTATTCTCAACATATGGCTACTAATTCCTTATGATGGCTTTTGTTCTTATAATCAATCTTTTTGTTATCTTTTGTAACTTTGTGTCAGTGGTAAGTGTGATTCCAGAGCATTTGACCATGCAGGCTGGCCTTCTATTGGAAGGGGGAATCTAACATTTCGAAGCACATGACAAGAGTCTGATTCTTCTAGCTGGCAAAACGCCCTCTGCTAAGAGCTGGCAAGACCTAGATGAGACTGATGGCACCTCTGCTTTACCCGTCGGACAGATGACCTTCAGAGCATCTCTGTCTGCTTTCAGCAACCAAGTAGTAGAGGGGTTTGGGACAGAACGGCATCCCTAAATTTATGAGAACACCAAAGGAGCATCTCAAAGGTACATCTGACTGAATCCAGGGTCATGCTTCAGCACAATTAGAAGAAAGACATTGCAAAGAAAAAGCAAAGAAAAGGGTCTTAGATGTGCACAATCCAAAATATAATTTTACTTCACTGACAAGATCATTTGCGACATTCATAAAATTACTTTATTTGCTAGATTAAAGGAGCCCTTCCGTACATAATATTTTCTTCTTTGTGAAGGTATTTAGGACCCAAGCAAGTCACTTGTCTTTTGATAATAACATATGTAGGTCAAGCACTATGTATTAGGGTAAGGCATCCTTTTTCCAACCCTCAAATAATTTTTGTGCATCTTCTCTCCAATCCTCTTTAATTTTTACAGAATAAAAACAAAACAAAAATTAAAAACCATATTCCTACCAGAACTGTATACAGTATTGGTCTCACCTGCATGCTACCCAGAAGCAAGACATTTCACTATTGCATTAATCCTTAGCATTACAGAATCCTGCTAGGATCCAATGGCAAACAATTTTTGGAAATCAGTCAACGAGTAGTTTTCAAAATACTTGTTCTAGGAGTTATTCCCCCCTCCCCCATTATCAAAATATGGGAGCAATTCAACCAGGGTGCTATGGAACCATGGACTACCTCAAGATGCTTAGAAGGCTGGATTGAGGTGTGAGGAGGTAAGCAAGTCCATAGATTTCATAAATTTTTAGAGTTGGAAGGGACCTCAGTAGATCAGAGTCTGACCCCCTGCCCTAGGCAGGAAAGAGTACTGGGGTCAGACGATCCCAGCTAGATGCTTATGCCCCCAGCCAGTTGCTTGTCCAGTCTCCTCTTAAAGACCCCCCAGGGTAGGGGAGAGCAACCACCTCCCTTGGAAGCCTATTCCAGATTCTGGTCACTCTTACCATAAAGATGTTCTTCTTGATGTCTAATCTAAATCTGATCTGTGTCAGTCTGTGGCCGTTGTTTCTAGTTACTGTTTACCAGAGTGCCCCTTCGTGCATCTCCTATTCCTTGCTGGCCCCCCCAGATGAATTTATAGATGACCATAAGATCACCTCTCAGCCTTCTCTTGTGGAGGCTGAAGAGGTCCAGGTTCCTCAATCTCTCCTCGTAGGACCTTACCTACAGGCACTTAACCATCTGAGTGACCCTACTTTGGACCCTCTCAAGGTTATCCACATCCCTCTTCCCATCCCACCATCAAGTCCATTTCCAACACCCTGAAAAGGGATCCCTCACCAAACATCCTAATCTAGAAGAAGGATGGCATGCCATCAGGGAAACCAAGAACAAAAAGGCTACTGGACCAGATAGCATACCTGCTGAAATCTTCAAGGCTAGTGTCATGGAACTAGTAGAGTCTCCACAAATTTATCCTTCAAATATGAAAAAATGAGGAGATCCCAGGGGCTAGATAATCACCTAGCCAGGGTCGTTTGACCCCAGCATTCTTTCCTGCCCATGGCAGGGGGGCGGACTTGATGATCTGCCCAGGTCCCTTCCGGCCCTACCTACTATGA
>NW_005842125.1:2296322-2305131 GCF_000455745.1 Alligator sinensis | reverse complement strand
ATGACTATCTTCAAGAAAGGAGATAAGTTTGCGTGCAGGAACTATCGAGATATCACCTTCTTTCCACAGCAGGGAAAATCCTTGTCTGCACCCTCCTGAACCATCTTCTACCTCTTGCTGAGGAAGTCCTGCTGGAAACTCTGTGGTTTCAGACCATCCTGTAGGACAACTGACATGATATTTGTTGCCCACCTGGTCCAAGAAGCATTAGGAACAACATCAGGACCTGTATATGGCCTTCATTGACTTTACTAAATGCCTTTGACTGTCAAGACTTGTGGAAGAAAGTATTGGCTAGAGTTGGATGACCTGAAAAACACATCAGGTCCTGAGGCTTCTCCATGAACAGATGACTGTGACCATTCTTTGTAGCAGGTTGGACACAGATCCACTTGTCATCTGAACTGGGGTCAAGCAAAGATGCATCATCACCCCAATTCTGTTCTCCATTTTTTTTTTTCTTACTGTCATTCTGGTTCTCATTAAGGACCACCTCCCTTCTAGAATTGATATTGTATACCAAACATATGGAGTGCTCTTCAATCTGAGCCATTTTTGCTTGATGATCAAAGTATGCAAAACAACCACACTTGATCTTCAATAGGCTGACAACTGCACCATCCTTGCACAGGCTGAGGAAATCCTCCAGACCCTTCTGGATCTCTCTACAGCAGGGATGGGCAATTATTTTGGGCGGAGGGCCGCTTACCCAGTTTTGGCAAGCTGTCGAGGCCCGCATGGGTAGGCCGCCCCTTGACAGGTACCCCACCTGGTCACCATCTTGGGACCAATGTCCCAGGGCCAGCACCGGTGGGGCCCAGAGCAGGGCACAGGCTAGCAGGGGTCTGCGAAGCCCAGCTGGGCTGCACCAGCAGGGAGAGGGGGAAGCTGACTTGGCTCCAGAGCCCCTGGCAGCTGGGACCCTGTATCCCTGCCGTCCTGCTAGCACTGGCCCTGGGACACTACTGCAGGCCCTGTGCTCCCACGCCCATCACTCCCAGTTCCCTCCCAGCCCAACGGTACAGGTGGGGGGCAGTGCACAGCCCCAAACCCCTGCTCGCCGGCAGGGAAGGGGCTGGTACTGAGTGCAGGGAAAAACGGCCCCTCACCCACTCCATGGCTGGTGCTCTCTGCTGCAAGTGCTTGCATCCCACACAAGGCTGTCCTGAGCAGCACAGGCAGGCTGTGAGTGGCTGCAGCATGGGGCACCAGCCAAAGGGTGGGCAAGGGGCCACTTTTCCCCACACTTGTAACCCGCCCCCACTGGCAGGCTGGGCCTAGCGCTGCTCTAGGCTCATCTGTCGGGGCTGTGCCACAGCGCCGCCCCCCACTTGCCGCGCTGGGCAGTGCTTCTGCCCACCTAGAGCTCACACGCTGGGCAGCACAGAGGTGGCGGTGGCAGCCTCACCACAGCCTACTGCAGCATGAGCTCTGGGTGGGCAGCAGCAGCAAACGGGCGGAGCCAACGCTGCCCAGCACAGCAAGCAGGGGGGCCGCAGCTGCTGCGGCGCAGCCCCGACAGGCAAGCCCAAAGCCAGTGCAGGGCCGGATTACAAGCTGGAGCTGAGCATGGGGAAAAGCGGCCCCTCGCTGCATGCCTGTGCATGCTCAGGACATCCGCACACAGGCTGCAAGCGGCTGCAGCAGGGAGCGCCAGCCACGCGGTGGGGGAGGGTCTGCTTTTCCCTGCGCTCTGCACCAGCTCCTTCCCTGCCCTCCTCCCCCACTTACCTGAGGTTCCTGCGCCGGGGCAGCCACGTGGTCCCAGGCCAGAAGCCCCTGCTAGGGTTTCCAGCTGGAGGGGCGGGGCAGGCAGGCCCTGCTGTTGCAGGAGCCCGCCGGGCTTCCCCTGGGTCCTACTGCCTCTGGTTCCTGTCATTTTTGATAGGAACCAAGGAGAGAGAAATTTTTTAAGTTTCAAAAATTTTTAGGGGCCCCACGGGCTGGATAGAATGGCCTCACAGGCCTGATTTGGCCTGTGGGCTGTATTTTGCCCACCCCTGCTCTACAGCCTACTGAACTTTGGGCCTCTCTCTCAACTTTGAGAAAACTGAAGTGCTCTATCAGCCTTGAATGTGATCCCTTCTCAAATTACGATTGAGGGAAAGACCCACAGATAGCCAAGTACTTCTCTTACCTCAGTAGCTACCTCCCTCAGAGAAAGAACATTGATGAAGAGATCCAGCACAGGATCTGGTGTACAAGTGCTTCCTTTGGGAAATTGCTTTCAGTGTTTTTATTGATCCAGATCTCTGGAAAGACACCAAGTCCAGGTCTACAATACAGACATCATCCCCATTTTCCTGTATGGATGTGAAACCTACAGTTGTCATCTCAAGAAGCTGGGGAGGTATCATCAAGGATGCTTCCAGAAAATCCTCCACATATCAATTGGGAAGATTGCCACAAAAATATCAGCATTCTTGCTGAAGCCAAATGTTACCAGCCTTGAGTTAGTGATCCTCAAGCACCAATTTCGCTATACTAGACATCGTGTGCAGATGCCTGACTCTCGACTCCCAAAACAAGTGCTCTACACTGCCAGCTTAGTTGCAGGCTAAGATCTCGCAGCAGTTAGACTAGAGGAACACTACAAGAACATGTTGAAGGCATACAAGACAACAGATGTGAACATCAAGAGTTGCGAGTTGACTGCTAACCGACTCAAATGGCACCCAGGGTCGTCCCTAGGGGGTGCAAATCAAGGTTACCACCCAAGGCCCTGCGCTTTGGGGGTCCCCGTGGAGCCAGGTGGAGTGGCCACAGCCTTTCCTGCAGTGCCTGCCTAGTGCTGGTGACTCCATGCTGCTGACTTTGTGTCTGGCCACTCAACACCCTCCCCCCGCCACCCCCGCTGGCTTCTTTGTGTCCGAGTCCACACACACCCTGCTAGGATTGTCTCTGGTGACACCACAGCCTCAACCAAACAGCAGCCCACTTAGAGGTAAAACATCATGCCCTCGAAGCAGAGGAGAGAGAGAGTGGCTAAAAGTAAAAATGAGACAAATCTTGGCTTATGGCCTACTTTCCCTTATCAAAAAACCTGCAACTTGTGTGAACAGATCTGTGGCTCATGCCTTGGATTCTTAAGTCACTTCAAGAACCATGGGTGAGCCATGGTAGAGATCATCCTCAAATTGAGGAATTGCTGACAACAATGGGCCTTTATCAAGTCCCCTCCAGCCCTTTTTTATGATGCCATGTTTCAGAAGTCAATTAGTTTCCAAGTCTCCCCACTCTCTCTTATCCCTCTATGTCTGTAATTAATGTAATTATGTCATATTCCCTGGCCCTTCTGTGACCACTAGTTTGTAAGCCTGGGCAAAGCAGCTAGTATTCACTTTGAATTCGGCCAATTTGGGGGACAGTGATTCGATTGGGTGATTCAGATCACTGTCCTGAATCAATTCGGCCGAATCACCCAGGCCAGGCCCATCCCCTGCCTGCTCTCCCAGCCTGGCAATGGCTGCCCTGCCTGGCCCAGCTCCTGGCACTTGGAAACCTGCCCCTCCCCCCAACTCACTGGATGCTGCTGGGCGGGGCAGGGGGACGATCCTCATGGCCCCCCATTGAGGTCGGGGTGTTAGATCCTGACTCCATGCGGTGCCCAATGACTAGGGAGATGACGGTCCAATTACCTGTGGATCCTGTTACTCATTAGCCAGAGCAGAGCAGGGAGCAAACACCAGCACATATTGCTCGCAACAGCTTTATTCAGAATGGAGACAGCTTCGGGCAAGCTCTCTCGCCTTAAGAGACAAGGAGCAGCCCTGAACAATAGTTTCTTCTTACATTTATACACTTCGGTTTATACTCATTAACGTTCACTCCACCTCTGTCCCACCTTCTGTTCCACCCATTTCTCCTCCCATCTCAAGCTCTGCCTTTTTTTACTGTTTGCTCCATTGATGTGGAATTGCCTATGCATTTCATTCATTTACGTACCTTTTTGCTATGAATGCATGTCTAAGACCATGAACCCTTTTCTTTTGGGCAATGGGCAGACCCTGAAGGTTTCTTTACCAATCACAGTCCACCCTTTTGCATATGTTATCTTTCACATTCCAATCTGTTTTCTTGCCCCAGGTTGTGCTATCCCCACCCTTTTTGTGCCTCTACATCTTATCTCGTTCCTTGCTGTAGCTGGTTCACAGCAGGCTTAATTGCTGCTTTTTCTAGAAAAAAAGGTTACCACAATGAAAATGGTTACTTAACATAGACAAATCTTTTTTATATATTTCACAAAACTACTATTATATAGTTAAAACTACTTGCCTAAGATTTTGCAAGGTTATTTTAATACATCATTTTGCCTTGTGACCAGCAGCCTTGCTGGGACACAGATTAAAGCCTTATTCCAGCTGCAGATTCAATGCTCCCCAACAGTCCAATTGATGGTCACCCTAACAGGGGGCTCCGCATGAGCCCCCAGCCTCTCGAGCTGGGGTAGGCAGGGCAGCCATGGGGGGCTTGGAGGTCCCCTCATGGTCCCCTCCTCCCTCCCCAAGCCCCCCCTCCTCCCTCCCCTACTTACCAGCTCCAAGTCCAGCTGCAGCTCCCTGTTGCAGGCACTGGGGACTGTCCAAATCATTGAAGCTCTCCAAAGCTTTTCTGAAGATTCGGACCTTTTAATTGGTCCCATGATTCGATTTGGATTTGGAGATTCAGCCACCGAATCAGGCCGAATCTCCTCCGAATCAAATGACCACCCGAAGCTTTGCACAGTCCTACTAGTTTCCTGTGGAGTTATCAAAGAGCTTCAAAGTAATGGTCTAAAATGGTGTGCAGCACCATGTGCAGTCACTTAAGTTCCTAAAAAATTATAGTTTGATTACTGTATGAGACTTCAACATGCTTCTACAGCTGAAGTAAGGCAGTTTTTGTTTAAAGTCAATACAGGTTTCCCTCCCTTTATGCTGTACATGCATTTATAGAAAATGGCACATAACTCAAATTTGCATAAAGGGAACCCACTTTACAATGTAACAAATAGGGATATGTTCCAAGACCTCAACTGTACTGACCTCCAGACCTATTTCTACCACTTTTACAAGACAATTTTGGTACTCTCCAACAGCAGACAGTACACACAAGAATAGGGTGGTGGTGAATGTTACCATAACAGGGATGGCAACAACAGAAACACATCACAGACAATGAGTGAGGTGCACAGATCTGCATAGGAGACTATATTTTGTTGTGCGTCACTCCCACAATACACCGCACAAAGCAGCTGACTGCGGGCTTCCACCACAATCACATGAGAGTGAATTTACTTCGCATTTAACCAATTTTTGGTATAAAAGGGTCATCGCATAAGAGCAAATTCACACATACAAAACCTGCATAAAGTGAGGGAAACTTGTAATAGGGGTGCACTGATAAAAAAAATTTTGGCAGATACCAATGGCTGATTATTAGCCAGCTATATCGGCTGATACCAATCCAATAGCCGATATGAAGAGTATTAGGGAGGGAAGAGGCATAGGGAGGGCAAATCGAGGCCCCCACAGCGAGGGCGTGGGGCTGGGGCAAGCACTGCCCGGGTGAGGCAGTGTTGTCAAAGCTACAGGCAGCTCATCCATAGGTTGGGGGGGTTGGCAGTTTCCTGCCCTGTGCATGCCCCCAGGGGAAGTATGGTGGGGCATGTGTCCCTCCAGATTTGTGCACAGGGCAAAGGCAGGCTGCCCACTGTGGGCTCAGGGCCGTGCTAGTATCTTCCTGGCGGAGTGCTGGGGCAGGCAAGGGTGCGGTGGGTAGGGCAGGCAACAGCAGCACTGAGATGGAGGGCTATAGCAAATTTTGGTGTGGCTGTAAGCCCACTTTGTAACTCCTGTGAAGCACAGCCCCGACCTAGCAGCCCCCCCCCCAAAAAAAGAACCAGGACAGCCCCTGGCCCCAAGCCCACAGTGGGCAGCCCGCTCTCACCCCGCACACAAATCCAGGGGGGCACATGCCCCCCATGCCTCTCTGGGGGTGTGGCAGCAGCAGGGAGCTGCCCCCCTCCTCCCCCCAGGCCCCCTGGATGAACTGCCTGTGGCTTTGCCCTGCCTGCCCCAGCTGGGTAGCACCTGCACTGCCCTGGCCCCACTTCCTCCCTCACTGTGGGGACCTTGATCTGCCTCATCCCATGCCCCTTCCCCCCCGCACTGACTTACTGGCCAGATACTGCTCTCCAAACTGCTGGGCTGCAATCCTGACCACATGCATGCTGCGGCTGCGCAGCATTTACTGGTGACATTATCAGCTATGCCAGCCAAAAAAAGGCCAATTGCCAATAATTTCAACTTTTCTTTTATTGCTGCTGATCTGATATGGACCGATATCAGTGCACCTCTAGTTAATAACCCTCAAAAGTCTGTATGATTCATGCTTTTTCTCAGAAAAAGAAAGTGAAGTAAAACTGAAGACTGGACTTCACAACTTTAAACAATCCTTTATTTGAAGATATCTGAAACTTATTTACTTGATTAATGAAGACCTTTCCCAGGTAAATCCTTGACTGAGATTCACTTACTTTTTTGCCCGTTTGTGCTCCAAAAGTAATACTACAAGCCTGTTACGAAAGAACTTTATATTCTTTGCAAAGGACTTGTTAAAAAAGTCACGTAGCCTCTCTCGCAAAGCTCTTAATGAAGGCAGGTGATAGCAGTTTGGTATGTTTATCAATGTGTGAAAGAACTCTTGCCACAGCTCTGCATTAGGAACCCTGAAGAGGAGAAACAAGCACTTTAATTAAAGTCAGATCAATACACACGTGTACTCTTCCTCTTGCAATGGATTTCCTCCAATAATGCATTTTATTAAGTCATACTTAGTCAGCAGGTACAAGTGTTTTGCTATGGTATACAAATATGTAGCTGTATTTCCAGCCTCCCCACCCAGAAGCAGCATGTTGTTTTCTTAACTGCCCAGTGTCATTTTATTTCTCTACATATTTCTCACTCAAACATCTGTAGACCCTGCCTGAAAGCAGCACAGTACAATTTCACTAAGCAATGTGTCAAACAAACCAGTCAAATTTCTTCACTACCGTACTCTCTTGTTGTCCTTACTTTCTTGAAAACTGACAAGTCCATAGCTGACAAAAGCAATGGATGCTGGTTTTATTACACCAAGGTCAATACATGCTGCAGCAGTTAACCTGCAATAAACCCACTGTGCTTAAACCTGGAATCATGTATTTTTTTTAATTGTCAGGGGAATATCTGCAAGCAAAAGCAAAACGAACTTATAGAACAGAGGCAGGAAAAAGTTGGCCCACCAGGCCATTCTATCCAGCCTGCGAAGCCCCTAAAAAGTTTAGAAAATATTTACCTGCTCCTGGCTGCCTGTCAAAGATGACAGGAGCCAGGGGCAGTTGGCATCAAGGCCAGCCCAGCTCCGCCCCACCCCACCCCCAGCCCTAGCTTTCACTGCTTCCCTGAATGCCTGCTCTAGGCACCATGTGGCCCCGGGCTTCATCGCCAGACTGTGGGAGCATGGGCCCGCACTGGGACCCCAGAGCCAGGAGCAAGAGCAGGGTGTGTGTGCGCACACACACACATGCACGCAATGAGCGAGAGAGAGAGAGCGAGAGAGAGTGAGTTCATAGGTCGAATCCCAGAAACACACCCTGCCATACACCCACACACACACAGCTCTCCACAAACCTATACCCCTCCACCCCCACCCCTCCACAATATACAAGAGTAAGACTTCATTTTAAGCTATGGTGCAATCACCTCTATGCACACTACACAAACCCATGGAAATCAGGACAAAAACATTTTTTGAAATCAAATTAATGAATGTTGTATGTTTGATTTTTAGAATATAATTTGGTATTTTTCTGGTTCTGAGATGGCAAACCCCTTGCTGAAAGGAGTACTCCCAGGGCAAGGGGAGGGACTTCTAGTGGCAAAGGTCAAGGGGCGGGACATCCCATCCCAAGATGGTGACCAGGGGGCAGGGCACCCGTCAGGGTGCGGGACTCCCTATGTGGCCCATGACAGCTTGCCAAAACTCAGTAAGCAGCCCTCTGCCCAAAATAATTGCCCGCCCCTGTTACAGAAGCTCCCACAAAATTGTGTGTGTGTGTGTGGGGGAGGGGGGGCGGGGACGGGACAGGTAGCCAGGAGCAGATAAATATTAATTTAAAAAAAAATTTTTAAGGGCCCTGCAGGCCAGATAGAATGGCCTAGCAGGCTGTATCCAGCCCACAGGCTGTATTTTGCCCGCCTCTGTGAATGAGCCTCTCTCTAACTGCCAAATCCATAGATTTAGAAGCCTTTACAAAGACTCTCCACTAGTCCCCCCAGTGAAACCAACCTTCTGAAGGCTCCTTCAGTTTTCCAGACCCCTCCTTCTTCTCTCACTTTCATGTAGGTGCCAAAGAGCATGCAATAAACTGTTCCAGCAATTCCAAAGTAGTCAGTCTGCAGGGAGAGATGTCTACTGTAAAGAGTTCAGATTAAAGGTTTGATCCTGCTAAAAGGCTAATCTGAAAAATTCCTACGCAAATTCTTTGTGAAAGCATTTTCTTGTTACCTTATGACTTGAGTTGGACAAATTGTGTGAACAAAAGGTTCTCTCCAGGGCTTCTAAAAATATTCCAAGGCACTAAATGATCACACTGATCAAGGCTGAGTTTAAATTCTGTACTCCTCAAAGACTTAGACTCTATTCCACCAATTAGATATGCAAGGGGACTTAGGCACCTAAGTGCTATTCTGTTCCATGCTGCTAGAGAACTTTAGGGGCGGCAGGACGTGCCACAGGCAGGCGGTGCAAAGCAGGCACGTGGTGGTCCAGGTCAGGGCTGTGAGCA
>NW_005842125.1:2293289-2296291 GCF_000455745.1 Alligator sinensis | reverse complement strand
GCTGATCTGCTCCCCCCAGGGTGAGTCCAGAGTAGGCATGAGGCAGGGATGAGGCTGCACGCTGTTGGCAGTGGTGGGGATGTGCCACAGGGTATATGGGCTCTGGGCTGTTGTAGGGTAGGTGCTGACCAGCTCAGGAGGGTGCACGGAGGGGGCTCCCATGCACACCTCACCATATCCACAAACCCTCCCCCACAACCACACCCTCCCCCACACACAACACACCCTATAAAAACTGTACCCACTCATCCAGTCCCACAAACCCCACACCCCTCCCAACATGCAGCCCCCCACACATACCCACACCCCTCTGGGAGGAGCCCTACTCACTGCTACATGCCCAACTACCCCCATAAACCCCATACCCACCCACACATCCCCACAAACACCCCCCTACCCACATATATTCTCACACCTTAAATAAACACATATTCACACACACCCACACCACCGCAATATACAAGTTTCATTTTGAGCTATTATGCAATCACCTCTATATATGCAATGCAAATGCACACAAATCAGGACAATCTTGTTTTGTTTTTTTTTAAAAATAAAATTAAAATATCTTATTGTCAGTTTGATTTTTAGTATATCGTTTGGGGATTTTTCTGGTTCCAAGATGGCAAACCCTCCTTCCTAAAAGGAGTACTGCCAGGATAAGGGGAGGGACTTCCACTAGCAAAGGTCACAGGTTAGGGGAGCAGGACTTCAGCTCCCAAGATGGTGACCAGGGGGAGGGTCACCTGTTAAGGGGTGGGGCTATCCTTGTGGCCCTTGACAGCTCATCAAAACTCATTAAGCTGTCTTCCAGCCAAAATAATTGCCTGCCCCTAGCACAGACAGACAGTCTCATACCTGGTAGTTCCATGGTTTCTGTGTCAGCATTTCAACACACTGAAATCCAGATGTTTCACATTTGCCTGTGAAGGCAGTTCCTTCTGGGAAGAGTGTCATGTCTATGCTTTGACCCATATCAATGAGTGTCAGACCATGAGAGAGACCATCTATATCACAGGTGTCATTGTCCAAAAATCTGCAGTTAAGCAAGAAAACAATTGCCACCATAAGTATCAAGTTTGATGCAATGGCATTAGTAGGATTAGTATTAAAAAGGAAATGCTTGCCTTTCTCCAAGTACAAAGTTATCAGGTTTAATGTCACCATGAATTATTCCACAGTTGTGGAGCTCTTCCACCATGTAAAGAATTTTTATGGCAAAATAGAATACAAGTGCTTGAGGCATCACCTTTTCAGGAAGTTTTTTGTAAATATTTACAGTATTCTGTAAACAGAAATAAGAGTGAAGAAAGAGAATGTCAACTGTACGAAGAGACAACTTCCTATAACACGAACTGTAGTCCCATGTTTGCAAAACAAAGTATTAGTGATTAAATTTGCAATAAAATTTTGTAAAACAGAGAGAAGGAACAGATTTATGCGCACTCTAATTTATTTCACGAAGTAAAATTATACTTCTTTAGATCATAAGCCCTAGTACACTTACTAGTAAAGTTCCATAATTGTAGAGTTCACCAACCAAAATACTTCCATTTTGGAAGAAGTGGCCAGAGTAAAAGTGAATGTACAGATGGCGTACACTTGAATGAAGCCTCTCTCTCAGCTGAGTTGCTATATAGAACTCCCAAGGGTTTGCAGGTTTCTGCACCTGTAACCAAAAAAAGATCAACTAAAGTAAGAAATGCACTGAATAATATTACTGAAAAAATAAAGAAAGATCATTCCCTACAATTAGTGACCTGAGTATTTGGGTATTTTCTTCTTTTCCATAGTTCTTGACCTATTATAATACTTGTCAAGGATTAACTATTTCCATTTTGAAAGCTGAACATAATGTTCTTGAAAGTGTTCTCCAGCTAATTAAATCACAACAATATACTTATAAACCCACATTATTTTAAAATAAAATGTCTCTTGTGTGTACACACATGCACATACATAGGAATACACCATTTACTTAAGAGCAAAATGGTGTAACAAGAAACAGTAGGAGCCAACCAATACAGAACTGGAAACCTTTTTTATTTCCATATCAGCTATTAAAACCAGTGATGATGCTCAAGTGAATCTACACTAAAGTATTTTTTTAAATACATAAAGATGACTATCAGATTAAAATACTATATTTAAAGAGAACAAGTATTGTTGTTTAATCATTTTTGTGCATTCTAATGTTCCAAAAGACCAGAAAAAACGCATTCTTGCCACAAACTAGGGATCTCAATCTGTTTACATTTGTCTCACACAAAATCAAGAGTTGACTTTCTTAATGTTTTTAGATACATTCATAGGGACACCATTACCAGGCAGTGGGCTTTTCAGTCTAGCAGAGAAGACATAAGAATGACCAGAAGCATCTTATTTCTAAATTTGCTTTTGTCTGGCTTTGAAGAGTCCATCTAATTATACGTCTCAATTTACTGGCCAAATTACTGCAGGACTTCAGTAAAAAAAAGCATGTAAAAGGTCTTAGAGCCTCATGTAACTAGGCTCGTCAAGGGGAGGGGAAGATGAGGGCGGGGGAAGCTGTGGACCACCAAACCATGTGGCACCCACAAGGACAGCCCAGCCTGAAGAAGGAGAACATTGGGAACCTGCAATCCATGGGGCGGCCAGCAGTACAGCACAGGTAAGCAATAAGCAGGTAAGAAATAAGGGGCCCCATGGGAATCAGAGCTGGGGAGTAGCAAAGGCACCAGTCACAGGGCTCAAGTGCCTATATACCAAAGCTAGGAACATGGGGAACAAGCAGGATGAACTAGCACTCCTGCTTGCAGAAAACACCTACTACTTAGTAGAGCCAACAGAAACCTGGTGGGATTTGTCCCACAACTGGGCGGTACATATTGAGGGTTATAGGCTGCACAGAAAGGACAGGGTGGGGAAGAAAGGGGGAGGGGTTGCGCTCTGTCAATGAGCGATATACATCGACCCTCATCAAGACGGAATCGAAGGATGAGAAAGTAGAAAGATTGTGGGTT
>NW_005842125.1:2289397-2291750 GCF_000455745.1 Alligator sinensis | reverse complement strand
AAGGAGAAATGCAAAGTGCTGCACCTAGGGAGGAAAAATGTCCAGCATACCTACTGCCTAGGAGATGACCTGCTTGGTGGCACAAAAGCGGAAAGGGATCTTGGAGTCCTCATGTTCATCTTGGAGTCCACTAGTCGGCATTGTGACGAAGCCATCAGAAAAGCTAATGGCACTTTATCATGCATCAGCAGATGCATGACGAACAGATCCAAGGAGGTGATCCCTCTATCGGGCGCTGGTCAGACTGCAGTTGGAATACTGCGTGCAATTTTGGGTGCCACACTTCAAGAGGGATGTGGATAACCTGGAGAGGGTCCAGAGAACGGCCACTCGTATGGTTAAGGGCTTGCGGGCCAAACCCTATGAGGAGAGACTAGAGAACCTGGACCTTTTCAGCCTCCGCAAGAGAAGGAGGAGAGGCGACCTTGTGGCTGCCTACAAGTTTATCACAGGGGCACAGAAGGGAATTGGTGAGGTTTTACTCACCAAGGCGCCCCTGGGGGTTACAAGAAATAATGGTCACAAGCTAGCAGAGAGCAGATTTAGACTGGACATTAGGAAGAACTTCTTCACAGTTCGAGTGGCCAAGGTCTGGAATGGGCTCCCAAGGGAGGTGGTGCTCTCCCCTACCCTGGGGGTCTTCAAGAGGAAGTTAGATAGGTATCTAGCTGGGGTCATCTAAACCCAGCAATCTCTCCTGCCTATGCAGGGGGTCGGACTCGATGATCTATTGAGGTCCCTTCCGACCCTAACATCTATGAATCTATGAATCTATTAGATAAAACACTTGGGACTAGAGTCACTTACCTTTAATATTACTTTTTGATTATTTCTAGGATTATTTGCATCCAGGACCGAAGCCTGATAGATATATGCAAAAGCCCCCTCTCCCAGTAAGCAATCCACATAGAACGTGTTAGAACCTTTGGAAGATTATGTAAATGAGATAAAACAGATTAAGTTCCATTTGCAAAGTTTTCTACACAAAAGCTTTCTAATCACAAACTGGACAGTTACATTAAGATTGGAGAATATAAGATTACTGCTTTAGTGTATAAATTCCTTTACCAAAAAATCAGCCTGCTACCCTACCTAGTAAGGATAAGTTTGAGAGCTTTGTGGAACTCCCTATGGTTTCAGCCAAAATAAAAAGTATTTTCAAGTAGTACTCTGTAAAACTAACGAGATTCCAAGGAGCGTCCCCTGAAAGGTAAAAACTAGCACCTAGGGCTGTCAATTAATAGCAGTTAATGCACATGATTAATGTGTTAATTCATTTGCATTAATTTTTTTAATGTGTTAATCGTGCACATGGTTTTGGAGCCTGCACCCAGGTTCCGCTCTGCCACGGTCGCTGCTGCATCCAGGCTGCCCAACGGGGCATTGGTGACAGCACAGAGGAACACAGGGCAGCCCAGGTGTAGGCTCCAGGCTGCTGCAGCAGGGGGAAAGCAGGGTGGCGGGGAAGGAAGGGTGTGCATAGACACAGACAAAGATGAGCACCTGCAGCCTGCACGTGGCCAGGAACGCAGCCTGGCAGCGTGTAAAACACCACCCAGCAGGTATGTCTGTGGGGGAGAAGAGGCATGGGGGAGGGAAAGGGCAGGGGAGCAGACTGAGGCCCCCATGGTAAGGGAGGGAGTGGGGCAGGGGTTGGGGTGAATTGGGCCCTGGGGCTGGGATGGGTCATGGGTAGAGCTGTGGGTGGCTCATCCAGGGGTATTGTGGGGGGAGAACAGGGGAGTGCAGCTCCTGCTACTGTGCACGCCCCTGGGGGAGGCACAGGGGGCACATGCCACTGGGATTTGTGCACAGGGCATAGGTGAGCTGGGGCTTCCTGTGTCCTTTATCCTGGGAGCTGCGTGCTGGCACAGGCAACCCACCTCCACCCTGTACACAAATCCAGGGATGCACGCTGCCCCCCACACCTTCACAAATTCCCACACATACCCCATACCACCCCCCAAACATACAAAATACCTGCATAATCTTGCATAATTTGAGTTTTTCTGCACATAATTTTGAGTTTTTAACTGCATGATTAAAATTGCGATTAATTGCAACTAAGTTTTTTAATCGTTTAAAAAATGTATCGCAATTAGTTGAATTGTTTGGCAGCCCTACTAGCACCTAAGTCATCCTACTATGCTACAATTACTGTTGAAAACAGTATCTGTTAAGCGGGACTTCCATCTGTTCGAAACAAAGCTTTTAAACTTCCATGTCAAGTCTTTTACTGTTTTTTATTTTCCAGTAGGAATTGCAGATACCTACCAGAATATAATAATTTTTAAAGTGGATCAAATTTTGAAAACATGGGTTGGGGGTGGGTGGGTGGGGGGGGTTTTTGGTT
>NW_005842125.1:2288218-2289387 GCF_000455745.1 Alligator sinensis | reverse complement strand
GGGTTTTTTGTTTAAAGAATCTGGGATCCATTTTTTAATGTTTTGTTAAACACATTCAGAAGACAGACTGTACATATTTACATTTTATATATAAATTGATTCTCAGACAAAGTACAATGAATACTTCAAAGCAAAAAGCTTTAGAAAATCCTTACCCAAGACAATTTCGGTCTTCAGTTTGATGGCTGGCAGGTTTAATTTCCATTCAAAAGTATTGGAGTAGGTACTCAGCGGTTTAGATAGCCCCGATAAGAGTTTGCAAATTAAGCCATCATCCCATGGGTTCTCAACAATGGCTTTATGAAAGAAAGAATTTGTGAATTGAATATAAAATGCAGTTTTAAAGAGGGAGGAATTAAGCTCTTAGTTTACAGAAATCTCAGTGACATTATCTACCTTGGTTTCTTATACTTGATTTTAACTTGGATTATTAAAGATTTAACTTTGTGGGGTTTAAGGTTTGGGGGTCCAAAAGAAGGAATAAACAGGTGTTACCAGCTGAAAATACAAGCATTGCTAAAGCCAGGTGATTGGATCGGATCCAGCAGAGAGAATCTTCAGGCTCCTATGAAATCTGTGGGAACTGGGGGTTCTCAGCCCCACACAAGATGCATGGAATGTGCATTCTCATACCCCCTTACATGTTGTTGGGTAACTATTCCAAGCAACAATTATTTTAGAGAAAGTACAAGACAGTTGCTTTTTGGCACATTTCATTCCAGTGTGAAGAGCAAACGTTGCTAAGTACACCATAGAGCCTCAGTCTCAGTTTTGACAAAAGAAAGATACTGGTCATACGTAGTACCTGGAGTTTTAACATTCTGGTGTGGTCTGTTCTCTGCACATATAGTAGTCTGCTGAGCACTGAATGACTCTTCATGGACCTGCTCCTGAACTGGGCTACATAGTTAACACACAAAACATTAAAGTTAGAGTAGTTTTAATGCATTGGCCTTCTCCAGATCCCGAAGAGATACAAGTATTGAGTAACAAAATTTTTGTTCCAATGTCAATAATTTATTATTGGTATTTTGATTGATATGAACACCTCAAGATATTTGTTATGGTTCCTTTTTTACTTTTAGATGATACATTTTTATGGTCATAGCACAAGTGCACTACAAACTGCTTATGATTCAAGAAAAACTCTTCCAAGTGGAGCAAGTATC
>NW_005842125.1:2287569-2288208 GCF_000455745.1 Alligator sinensis | reverse complement strand
CACAGAATTAATTCTTTGCTGAACAGTTGTGAATGGGGTTTCTGGAATACAGCAGAAGTCCCACCTATCAAGATGGACATCATTCCCAAGAGCAAATCTGTAAGCAATCAAGGATAGCATATCTTTACTGTAAGAGAATAAAACTAGGTCCTTATTCTCCTGTAGGATGCTTTGGTAACATCCATTGGGTTCTTCTGTGTAGCAGCTCTCCACTCAGCTCAGATCACCTGGTCCAAAACTACTTAAGGCAGGATCATTTCTGCCTAAGCCACCTCAGACAAGTGTTTGCTTAGCCTCTTAAAAGCTTTGGGGACAATCCTCACCCAAAACTACCAGAGGCATAATGCCCAAAGCACCAAAAGCACACTTTAACTTGCCACAGGAAAAGTGGGAGGCCAAAGAAGACAAAGGCACTGTCAACATCCTGCCTTTACAAGAACAGGAGGTAGTTTGTTACAAAACTGCCCAAGAGATCCAAGGAAGAAGCCCATGCAACCCTCCACTAGAAAGGCAGGCAACCCTTGCCATAGCCCATGCCAATCTGACAGGTAAAATTCCTTCTTGATCCCAACTGTGGTGGTTGGTCTGTCCCTGAGCCAAGGAGCAAGACGCTTTAGCCAGGAACTTCTGGGGGGGGGG
>NW_005842125.1:2253032-2287538 GCF_000455745.1 Alligator sinensis | reverse complement strand
GGTGGGACTGGAATGGTCGGGGGGGGGGGGGTTTTATGTCCTAGCAGGAAAGTCAGCACACCAGTCCAAATTCCCAGCCTTGGCAGTGAGAAACACTCAATGCTCCTGTGGAAACTGAAAAAAGACCCAGACACATGTAGCATCAGGAGGGGGGGAAAAAAAAAAAAAAAAAAAAAATACTTTCTGGCTTAATGTGGGAGTGTCTACATGTGGACTTCAATGCACATTAGTCTATTTTAATGTACATTAAAGCACCACAAAAAGTGCTTGTTAGCCTATTTTAACGCACATTAGCTAACGCGCATTTTTCTAGTACCTCACAATGGGAGTACTATAGGTAATGCGCATTACCTAAAGTGCATTAATGGACATGTAGACATGCCCTGTGATGACCAGAATAAGCTCATAAGCATGGGATAACAACATGCTTTCCCTTCTGTACTTCAGCCTAAGAACCCAAACAACTCCAGGCATCACATCCAGCTAGAGAACCAGTACTCTCTTCTGTCATACCATGCCCTCCACTAACTTTTTCGCGCCTTTAAAACTTTTTTTTTTTTTTTTTTTTTTTAATATAACTAGCCAGTTATGGTGTGCTGCTTCATTCTCCTGCTGCTGAGCAGTTTTCTATTTCTACCTGCTTTGGGCTGCAGAGTTCTTCTCAGTTTCTGAGCAATGCAGTGAGAGGATCTTTGTGGGGGAAAGGGCACATGTTGGGGTAGTGAGGAAATCTGGACTTCCCAACTGTTGCTTTTCACAATATGCTCTAACCACTGCTAATCCTAAATCATCATTGAACAATGCGTATCCAACCTCCTCTTGAAAGCCCCCAATGGAAGAAATTCTCCTACCTCCCTGGGCAATGTATTTCCAGTGCCTCACTGCCCTAGCAGTAAGGAAGTTTCCCTTGTATCATATCTAAACCTACTTTACTGCCTCAATGCACTTTCAGAATGTGAGTGGGGGGTTAAATTAACATCTGAAAGCCAGAAATACAAGTTAAGGCACATACCACCTCTTCAGTGCAATCTTATTTCTGTCTTTCAGCAATACAGCATCATTATACACATTAGCATTTTACATTTAGAGATGTAACTGAACATTTGGTCCTATACAAGGCTTTCTTCCCAATGTCTCTTTGTCAAGGAAAAGAAAAATAAGTTATATACCAATAATATAAAGATGTGTTATCCATATGTACTTCCTTCTTACGCGTATGTGCTATTGCACTAGATCCCAGAGGCTTTTTGCCTTAGTATTACTGCTGGATTGCATTGAGTGAACCCCTTTTTGGGCCTCACATGGAAGGAACTAAGGGCACCATGCTTGTTTGGCACCAAGTTCCTCAGCTGCAGAGGCTTAAGTTGTGTGTGGCCCCCTCTACACGTTACATTCATGCCACATAACAAGCAGACCTAGACAGGTTACAGGGGTGGGCGGATGAGAACAGGATGGGTTTCAACACTGACAAGTGCAAGGTGCTGCACCTGGGGAGGAAGAACCAGCAGCATACCTACAGGCTGGGGAACTCCCTTCTCATCAGTGCAGAGGCAGAAAAGGATCTTGGAGTCATTATTGATGCCAAAATGAACATGGGCCAACAGTGTGGGGACGTGGTCAGGAAGGCCAACTGTACCTTGTCATGCATCCACAGATGCATCTCAAGCAGATCCAAGGAGGTGATCCTCCCCCTATGCAACACTAGTCAGGCCGCAGTTGGAGTAGTGTGTCCAGTTCTGGGCGCCGCACTTCAGGAGGGATGTGGACAACTTGGAGAGGGTCCAGAGGAGGGCCACTCGCATGATCAGGGTCAGCAGGGCAGGCCCTACGAGGAGAAGCTAAGGGAACTGAACCTGTTCAGCCTCCACAAGACAAGGCTGAGGGGGGATCTAGTGGCCTGTTACAAACTAGTCAGAGTGGACCAGCAGGCATTGGGGGAGTCCCTGTTCCCCCCAGCACTACCAGGAGTGACTAGAAATAATGGTCACAAGCTGGCAGAGGGTAGGTTCAGGCTAGACATCAGGAGGACCTACTTCACTGTCAGGGCGGCTAGGATCTAGAACCAACTTCCAAGAGAAGTAGTGCTGGCTCCGACCCTGGGGGTCTTTAAGAGGAGGTTAGATGAACACCTTGCTGGGGTCGTTTGACCCCAGTACTCTTTCCTGCAATGGCAGGGGGTCCGACTTGATGATCTGCACAGGTCCCTTCCGACCCTACCAACTATGAACTATGTTAATCATGGCACAAATAGGAAGGTTACTACATATGCCCCAAGCTTAAGATGCTATAAAATGGGGAACAAACCATAAAAAACGTTCCACATACTATAAAGAACATTTTAATGGCTTGTTAATATGGTGACTTAAATTCAAATGTGTGGCTAGTGATTGATAATTAGGAATCTACCAAAGTTGCAGTGAGCAAAAGGGATTTTCGTGGGCCACTCGCAGCCAGCCTGCCCTTCACCACTGATTAGCAGAGAGGGTTATCCATTGTGCGACCCTGCAATGGGCAGTCATTTCAGTCAATCAGCCGTGAGGGGCAGGGGGGTGAGAAGGGGCAGCCATTGCCATCTTGGCAGCTCCCCTTACTGCCAGTGGGCTGCAAGGCCATGAGGACCACTGGGGAGTCAGCACTTTAATTTAGTACAATTTTTTTTTTAATTTTGCAGATTTCGCTGATAATTCCCATTTCGCAGTTTCTGCAAAATCATGAAGTAGGTCCCTACCAATAATTAGCTGATTGGCAGTCCCTTGTTGGGTGGAGCAAAGGGTCCTTCCACTAGAGCTTTAAACCCTGTGCTGAGAAACACTTGGTGGGCAGCTGTGCATGGGAGAACGGAGGCTGGTGGTGGAGGGAAACTGAAGCCTGAATGAGGCTACCCAGCCACTGTTGCGTAGCATGGGGAGGTCACTGCTCCCTCATTCTGGGACATTAAACCCCATACCAGGCAGCTCAGTGCAGGGAAGCAGAAGCTCCTGGTGCACTAGGCTGCCAGGCCAGAGCTGCTGAGCACGGGGTTTAAAGTTCCTGGCAGGAGAAGCCTCTGATCCCACCCTGCTGGGGACTTTGAACCCCATCCCAAGCAGCTGTGGCTGGCTGGGTCCAGGACTGCACCAGGGTCTACAACTGGCCCCAGCGCAGTCCCCACCAGGCCAACAAATCAGCTGATTCTCAGCCCAGCAGTCCACATTGGAGCCAGTTCCAGGCCCTGGTGTGGTTACTGGACCCAGCCAACAATTAGCTATTTGTCAGCTCCACAGGACCACACTGGGGCCGATTCTAGACCCCAGCACAGTCCCCAGCCAAGCCAGCAATCAGCCAATTGTCAGACAACCATCTTTCAACTTGCTGGTACAGAGGGAACTCAGAACCATGAACCCAGGCTTCCCCAGCACCGGCAAGTACGGCACAATTGGGAATTGATCTCTGGTTTCAAAATCATGTGCATGTATGGCATGGCAGGAGGGGTGATTTTTGGGATTGGGGATCAGATTCCATCATGCCTTTAAAGTGGTCTGTGACTCCAAGGAAGAGCGAAAGAAGGGCAGGATGTGGATGTACATATGTAATCACATCCAAAACTCCAGTTCTGGGAAAGAACTCTTCTCCTGCAAGCATTTGAGGATGTATATGGATACTCTGACAACTCCAAAGCAGTACCCATACACCTGGAGGCAGGTCTTTGAGTCCCCCAAGGCCAGTACTGCCCAACTGGCATCCCATAGCTCTTCCCCACAACTCCTGACGCTGTTGCTAAGGTCTCCAGGCTGCCCCCACCCCGCTTTCAGGTGGCCTCCTCCTAGAAAGCAATTATGGAAACATTGCATAGGGAAGCCGTGGAAATTGCCTGAGGTCTGGTGGAAAAAGCTCTTGAGTATAGGAGTTCCACCTCAGCAGTCTCATTTACAGCCTGCTACACATTCAAATATCCCACTAGACAATATTTGGACCCCTCACTATGGAGGACCTTCTGAAAGGCTTAGTCCTATGTAGGTAAAAGGACAAGGCTGTTTTCACATTAAGTGCATGTAATAATGTCTCAGCTCTGGAGTGAGATTTTGAAAGAAAGCCTGGAAGACTGATCTGTGACACTGAGATACAATTCAGCAATCACTTGAGCAGGTACTTGACATGGGTCTTCTAGGAAACTATATCTGGACAAAAGGCAGTCTGTAAAGAGATCTGCAGTCAGGGCTTGGCTCTCATTCACCCTTCTTGCCAAATTAACCGCCACCAGGAGAGTCAGCCTCACAGAAAGGTAGAACAAACAGCACAATACCATGGGTCCAAAATAATACCAGCAGAGACACAGGAACTACATTTTTAATGGCACTGTGGATTCTTTTTCTAAAAGGAAGACTTTGTAAGTCCCCTGGAGTATTATCAGGATAGCTGAGTGAAGGGGTTAAAAGAGGTCTAATTTCTGGACAACCTCAGCCTGAAAAATCACCTGGAGAACCAAGTCCTTGACCTCCCATTTGTAGCATAGAGACAGTCTGCTTTAGTGTTCTGGAGGCTAGAAGAGTTTAGCACCAACAGGCAACCTTTGTGGCAAATTGCCACTATTCTTTGCCTCTAGTCCAGTGGTGCTCAAGCCTCTGGCCCTAGGCACCAGTACTGGGCCCTGTGCCCCAATCTAGTTTGTAGAGGCCAGGACTCCACACAGGTGTGGAAATCTGGCAGTGGGGGACTAGTGGTACTACTCCCTTGCTGCCAAATTTTTGGACCCATGAGGAGCCCTGAGACACGGATGACAGCATCAAAGGCTGGATCTGGCCCATGGGCCAAGTGTTGAGCACCCCTGCTCCAGCCCACTGAAGCTTCATCTCCTGTGGCACCAGGCACTGTGCACCTAGTGGTCATTGACACAAAAGTCAGGTGTGACTTATTGCCAGGGATCCAGGTTTTCCGTTTCCCACAGATTTTACCTTTTAACCAGAGGCAAATGTGGATTTTTTGTTTTACAAGACAAACCTGCAGATATTGCCATGAGCTCCCTGCAGGCTGGCAGAATTCCAGCCTGCAGGGAGTTGGGAGGGAGCGGGAGGACGGCAGTCAGGCAGGGGCGCAATGTGCATGGTCATGCATGTGGCCCCAGGCAGCCTGCAGAGCAACTTCAGCAGGTAAGTGCTGGAGGGAGGGGGACTGAGGCCCTTGTAGGGAGGGAGCTGGGCAGGGCTGGGGCTGCTGTCCAGTCAGGTGAGGCTTGGGGCCCATGGTCGCGATGCGCAGCAGCAGGGCCACAGCGGGGAGCAGGACGGGGTTGTGGGTGGCTCATCTGGGAGAGGGGAAGGAGGAGAGCTGGTTTCCTGCTGCCGCACACACTCCCAGGGGGCAGGGGGGACCCGCACCCCCCAGATCTGTACCTGGGGCAGGTGCAGGTTGTGGGCTCCCACCCTGCTTCCCTCCCTCGGGGCCTCCGGAGCCCAGTGGGCATGACCTGGTGTGGCTGGGGACAGTGGGGCCACATGGGAATCTCCTCATCGCTGCTCGCCCCCCCCCCGCTGCCCTGGTGACGTGCCTCCGGCACCTGCTGCTGCTTTGAGGGGCGCAGCCCTGCACCGCTGCCCTCACTGCACAGGAGGCATGTTGCTGGGGCAGCGGGGGGAGAGGCCAGGGGGGCGCGAGCAGCAGCAAGGAGACTCCGCTGCTGCCTGCCGTGTCAGGTCACACCCGCTGGGCTCTGGAGGCCCCATAGCAGGGAAGCACAGAACAGCAGCTAGCAGCTTCTCCACGCGGCCGTTCCCTGCCGCTCTGCTTCCCACCCTCGGAGCCTCCAAAGCCCAGTGGGTGTGACCCAGTGCTGCAGGCAGCAGTGGAGCCGCATGGGAATCTCCTCACCACTGATCCCCTCCCCCACTGCCCCGGCAATGTGCCTCCTGCACATGGGGCTGCAGCGAGGCCAGCGGTGCGGTGCTGCACCCCTCGAAGCAGCAGCAGGCACACAAGGTGGTTGCCAGGGCAGTGGGGGCGATGAGCAGCAGCAGCAGCAAAGAGATCCCCATGTGGCCCCGCTGTCCCCAGCTGTGCTGGGTCACACCAGCTGGGCTTCAGAAGCCCTGGGGGAGGGAAGCAGGGCAGGACCTCGAGTCCGCAACCTGTGCCTGCCTTGGGTATAGATCGGGGGGCGTGCCTCCCCCACCCCAGGGAGTGCATGTGACAGCCGGGCGCCGGCCTGCCCAAGCCCGCAGCAGGGGGCTATGGACCCAGGTCTGTAGTCTTGGCAGCTGGGGGCCCCCTCTGGCAGGGCTGGGGGAGAAGCGGCTGTGGGTGAAGGACAAGGGGCACCAGCAAGGCTGTGGCAGGGGGGGAAGTGAGAGGCACAAGCAGAGCCAGAGAGCTGTGGGGGGAGGCTGTGGGAGGCCTTTAATTTTAATCACAGATTTTCAGGGGTTTAAGTCAGAGAATTTGTGATTTTTTTTATTGTAAAATTTGCAATTTTTTAAATTGGGAAAAACCAGGATCCCTGCTATTACTAACAGTCCAAGGGAGCAAGCCTGTCATATCGTGACTGTTTTGTTATCCAACACCTATGGGAAGAGATTCTACCCTCAAATCCACAACCTCTTCAAGAGCCCTGTGGGGTGCATCTTTGATGCTTCTGACTTATGGGATCAATCACTAGGATAAGAACTCCCAGCTCTGCTAAAGTTTAAGAATGCTGAATAACATTCTGAAACCACAAAATTTGGATGTCATACTGTACCTAAAATTCCTGGTTTTCGACGCCTGCATATGTAGTTCCTCAGAACAATCCAAAGCCATCTTCCCACCATCATGCAATGCATTTTCTGAAATACATATTTATGGCAAATTTGTTCCATAAGCCAGACAAAGTGAAAAACCCATGCAAAGTGACCACAACAGGAATGTGAGTTTGTACCTCCATTGAGCAACTGTGTGTACTAATCAATAAACTGTAAAGTATTGCTGTAGACCAGGGCAAACTTATCTGGCCCTGCTGGCTGAATGAGTGATGGCAGGGGACAATCCATGGGCCAGATAGGGCCCATAGGCTCCCCTCCTCTCTCTTGTATGCTGGATCTACCACACAACACTTGTTCTGGCTGCTTCAGGACCCATACTGTATGTGGGGCCTGAGGATTGGCTGAAATGGGTGCCATGTATAGCATGGATTCTGGAATAGGCTCTCCATGTAGCAGATCCTGGACTAGCCAGACTGTGTACCACACTATACCTGGTGCCTGTTCCCGAGTCCTCACTACATATGATACCCTCCACCGCTGGCTAGTCCAGGACTGCACCACATGTGGTGCCTGCTCCAGGCAATCTGGGACCCATGCTGCACTTAATGCCTGTGGGTACCGTGCGAGTCCCAGACTGGCTGAAGTGGGCACCATGTGCACTGCATGTCCTGGATCAGGCCAAGCATGAAGCACAGATCCCACAGCAGCTGGAATGGGTGCTTTAATGTCTCAGGCTGGATCCAACCTGTTGCTTGCATCTTTGGCACCCCTATGGTATATATAAACAAACCAGTGATGGTAAGTTTAGCTCAGTAGCTATGAACAGGTTGCCAGTGGTGTGTAAGAATCATAGTAGAAGGATCAAGTGCTAAGAGATTTTGGAGGATGCAGTAAGAGCTTTGTTTACCAGAGACAGCATTTGAAAGGCAGGTATGCAGGAAGCCCAAAGATGCTCACAGAAGAAACCACAAAAAAGGTGATTTAGAGCTTAAATACCCACTAAAGGATTCTTGCAGGCTCCCTTGGAAGTTGCACAAAACAAGAGCTTTGATGGCATGACTCATTGCTTTCATGTCTAAATTGTCTCGTCTAAATTATAAATCCTTCAGGAACTTTGGCGCTGTGGACTCACGCTCCCTGCTCTTCCACTAAAGCAATTAACACTCTAATACTGTTACACTTGTGTACATAAACGTATACTTCATAAACTTGATGTTAGGTTGTCTTAACACGGGACCAGTGATGCAGCAGTGAATTAGACAGGGCATACTAAGCATACACCATTTTCTAATACAGCTTATTTACCTTTGTCCTCCACATTTTGCCATGAATATGTTGGGACATAGTTAAATGGAGTTGAAGCAAGCTGGGCAGCATGTGCAAAGTCTCTTGTGTTATTTGGACTAGGTGCCAGTGTTTTATTGCTACCCGGTACAGTCCATCCTGTGGAGTCATCCATCAAGAACTCTGTTGTCTGAGTGCCTTCCTACACAAGAGAGGGTGAAAAAAAAACCCAACAAAGCAACATTTCTCAGGTAGTTAAAATAAGCCTGCAAGGCTCACTCTTCATGAAGAAGTTTCCCATACTTTTGTAGTTAATCCTGAAGCAGCAATGTTTTTAACAAATAATCACAAATGGAAAAGCTGGTCTGTTCTGACCTCCTTTAGACAGAAATAAAGCCTCCCATTGCTAGAGAAGCCACCATGACAGTCTCTGAAAATTCTTGAATCCTGCCTAATTCCCAAGCTTACCTATATAGACAAAGGCAAACAGCAACCTTAGTGAGGCTCTACAGCCACCACTTGACTACATCAGTCACTGAAGTACTGTTGGACTTATCCATACAGAGAGCAGCCTGAGAGCTTTGCACATGGCTGGCCATCCTCAGAGGTAGCCATCATCAGTGTTACCAGAAGTTATAGCCAACAGCTTCAAAATTTAATCCTTATGAATTTTGTGGGAAGGAAAGGAGAGGAAAACCAGGAAGAGCAGAGCAGAATTCCTGTGTAGTGATTTGAGCTAGTTAGTATAGAACATAATAATGAATGACAATTGCTTTGTAAACTATAGTCTGTATGTGTAGGCAAATGAGTGTGATGAGTGTAGAGTGAATGGAAAGATATTGAAAGAACAATGTGCAGACAAACAAGTGGTCCAATAAATTAAACCACTTCCACGATCCCCTAATATTTGTTAAAATTAGCTTGTACTTACTTTTAATGGTGCAGCACATGCAGTTGAGAGACATTTTCCAAGGGCTCCGACCTCTGTAGTTTTGTTTTTATGCTGTGGGACACTAACAGAAATTGCTTTTTAAAAAAGATTTTTTAGTAGAACCTTCACAAGAAAGAGCAACCAGAATGGAGAATTACAGACTAATTGCATTGAAAGTTAAGAATCAGAGATGTTCATAATGGTCTCAACAGATATAAAAATACTACTAATAAAAATCTGTCCCTAGTCACTGGGGAAGCCATGCAATTATGACAGTCACTATGATTATACTCAACATGGTTTCAGCTATACCACAGAGGAGCAGTTAGAACGGAGTGCCAAAAACACCTTGACTTGTTGGTGTGCCAGGGGCTGATGGCGGGGAAACCCACGAGAGGCCCAATCCTTGTTGTGGCAGTACAGCACCAGCTCCTTCCCTGCCATCCGCCCCGAGGTGCACATGCCAAGCAAAATGCCTTCCATGCTCTGGCACCCATGCCAGGGTTGCCTACCCCTGAGTTAGAACTTCCCATAGATCACAATTTCTGTAAGAGTCCTAAACTGCAAAGATTAAAGCCCCCTGTGATGGCACCGACAGCCATCATAGCACAACACTAACCCAACAGACAACCCGTAAGAAAGGCATTTCCATTTGTGACTAGCTTCTCCTTACCGGCTGTTCTCTTTTTCAGGCTCATCTTCAAAGATGGAAAATGCAGGTGTAACAGGTGCAAAATCATTAGCTCTCATGCTTCTACAAGTCTCTGAAAGTCAAAGAGAAGTCAATGATGTTTTGACTTTATCTAAACAGTACACCATCCTACTGCAAGTAATTTTAGCTACTCCAACGGGAACTAGCCCGTGTCTATTCCTTACATGAAGAGTGTAGGATTATCTTGCCAATTGTAGGAGTAATATACCCTTTAAATATTATATAGATATGCTTTGTGGGTCAGTTTAGTTAAAACTAGTTCTAATATGAACTCTAATGAGTTCTAATGCGAATGCAAAGGAAAGCATACAGGCAACGGAAAAATGGGCAAATCACCAAGCAAGTGTACCAGGAAATAGCAAGAACAGGGACAAAAATCAGGAAGGCAAAGATAAAGAGTGAGTTGGTAAGGGGGGTTAAAGAGAACAAGAAGAGGTTATACAAGTATGTTGGTGAGAAAAGAAGGACCAAAGAAGCTTTGGGTCTACTGTAAAACAGTCAGGAGAAACTCTTAACAGAAGAGGTAGAGAGCAGACCTACTCAACAGCTACTTTGCTCAGTCTTCACAAAAATTAAGCTGCAGCCAGACACCCTATAAAGTGTATCTGGATAAGGAGGGGGGCAAGCTGAGGGAAGAGATTACAAAATATACGGTCAGACCTTTTGTGGGGTCTGAATGAATTCAAGTCAGCGGAGCCTGATGAACGTCACTCCACGGTACTGAAGGAACTGGCACAGCAGATCTCAGAGTCCTTGGTAATGATCTTCATGAAGTTGTGGAGACAGGTCAAGTCCCAGAGGACTGAAAAAGTGCCAGCACAGTGCCCCTCCTTACAAAAAGCAAAAAGGAGGACCCAGGGACCTACAGACAAGTTAGCCTCACCTCAATACCCGGAAAGTTACTGGAGCATATCATAAGGAAGGCCATTTGTACGCATCTGGGAAGAGAAAAAGCTGATCGCAAGCAGCCAGCCTGGATTCACTAACAACAAATTGTGTCAAACAAACTTGATCTCCTTCTTTGACTAAGTAAATACTTGGGCAGATGAAGGGAATACTGTGGATATAGTGTATTTGGACTTCAGCAAGGCTTTTGACAAGATCCCACATGACATTCTCATAAACAAAATTGGAGAAATGTGGGCTGGATAAAACTACTATAAAGTGGATGGATAATTGGCTCAATAGCAACACGCAAGAGGTAATTAATAATAGATCCATGTCAGAATGGCAGGCTTGGAGTGGAGTGTCCCAGGAGTCTGTCCTGGCCCAGTGCTGTTCAATGTGTTTATTAATGATCTGGATGCTGGCATAGAAAGCTTCTTGAGCACATTTGGAGATTAAATGGAAACGGAAAGGATTGTGAACACGCTGGAAGATGGGAGTGCAATTCAGAAAGATCCTGACAGATTGGAAAGCTCAGCTGAAGCTAACTGAATGAAGATCAATGCTGAGAAATGCAACGTGCTACACACCTTGGGAAGAACAATCAAAAATAAAATTCAAAACAGGTGACAACTGGATGTATGGCAGCACTACGGTGAAGAATCTAGGAGTCTTGATAGATCAGACTCAGTGTGAATTTGCAGTGTAATGCATATGCACAAAAGGAGAATGCAGTTTTGGGGTGCATCAACAGAAACATTAGGTGAAAGATACACAAGATGATAATGCTCCTAATCAACACTAATTATTCATAGAGACATAGATTGTAAGGCCAGAAGAGTCCACGGAAGATCATTGGGTCTAGCCCCCTGCACCAGGCAGGAAAGACAAGTGGGGTCAGGTGCCCCTAGCAAGATGATTATCCAGTCTCCTCTTGAAGATTTCCAGGGCAGGTGATTGCACCCCTTCTGGGAGGGAGGTTATTTCAGTCTGGACACCCTGACTGTGAAGAATTTTTTTTCCTAATGTTGAGCCTGAAATGGTCTTCCAGGAATTTGTGGCCATTACTCCTGGTTCTCCCCAAGGGTGCCCCGGTGAATAGTTGTTCACCGAGCCCCTGATGTACTCCCCTGATGTAGCGGTAAACTGCTATCAAGTTCCCTCTCAGCCTTTTCTTTTTCAGGCTGAAGAGCCCAAGGTCCCTCAGCCTTTCCTTGTATGGCCTGCTGTGCAAGCCTCGAATCATACAGGTGGCTCTTCTCTGGACTCTCTCAAGTTGTACCACACCCTTGTTAAAGTGTGGCACCCAGAACTGGATGCAGTACTCCAGTTGGGGTCTCACCAGTGCCGATTAGAATGGGAGAATCATTTCCTTGGTTTTGTTGGAGATGCATCAATTGATGCATGCCAGAGTATTATTTGCTCTGCTGGCAACAGAGTCGTACTGCCAGCTCATATTCATGCTGTGGTGTATTATTACCCCCAGGTCTCTTTCATTCATAGTGCTGGCCAGGCTGGCATTGCCAAGCCTGTAGGTGTGTAGGGGATTGTTTATCTCCAGGTGGAGCACTTACATTTCTCAACATTGAACTTCATCTGGTTCTGACTCACCCAACTTGCCAGCCTGTCTAGATCCGCCTGTATCTGTAGCCTCTTTAAGTGTGACCACACTTCCCCATAACTTAGTGTCACCTGCAAACTTGGCCAGTGAGCTCTTCACCCCCGCATCCAAATCACTGATGAACATGTTGAAAAGCACAGGACTAAGCATCGACCCCTGCAGAACACTGCTGCCCACTTCTTGCCAAGAAAACACAGTTCCGTTCATTACGACTCTCTGGGTCCTACCCCACAGACAGCTTTGTACCCACCTAATTGTTGCAGTTAAGTCCACTATCTTCCAATTTTCTCGCAAGAACATCATGGGATACTAGATCAAAGGCTTTTAGGAAATCAAGGTATACAACACCCATCACTTCTCCCTTATCCCGGTGGCGAGTTACTCAATCGTAAAAGGAGATGAGGTTGGTAAGACAAGACCTATCCGCGACAAAGCCATGTTGGCCGTCATTCAGAATCCTACCTTCTGCAAGCCTGTTGCATATAGACTCCTTAATGTTTTTTCCAGATTTTCCCTGGGATAGAAGTTAGGCTAATTGGCCTATAGTTACCTGGGTCCTCCCTCCTCCCCGTCTTGAAGATGGGCACAACATAGGCCCTCTTCCAGTCCTCAGGGACCTCTCTGGAGCGCCACAAGTTTTGGAACAGTTTCCTCAAGGGCTCCACGATGATGTCAGTCAGCTCCCTCAGCACCCTTGGATGGAGTTCACCTGGTCCTGATGACTTATATATGTCTAATTCCTTTAACTGATCACACACCAGTTCTGTGGGAACAATAGGGAGGCAGTCATTTCTGCCCTGCTCATTCTGCACCCGATGTGGCATGATTTTCCCCGTGGCATGGTGAAACACCGAGGTAAAGTAGTTATTCAGGAGTTCAGTTTTCTCCTGAGTGTCAGTAACCAGCTGCCCTGAGATGTTGAGCAGTGTGGCCCCACACTCCCATTTGCTTTCCTCTCGTTCCCTATGTACCTAAAGGAGGACTTTTTGTTGTCCTTGATTCCCGTTGCTAATCTAAGTTCAGTCGCTGCCTTAGCCTTTCTACTTGGTTCCCTACAATTGCAGGCTGTTGGTGTAGTTTTCCTTGAGGCCTGTCCCCAGCTTCCATTGTTCGTAAACCTCTTTCTTCTTTGTAAGGAGGACTGTCCTTTCCCAGTTTAGTCCAGAGGGCTTCCCAGCCCTTCTGCTGCCCTTTTTCTGCATGGAAATTACTTCCTTTGTGTTTCAAGGATCATGTCCTTAAGAAGCAACCACTCTTCATGCGCATCTTTTGCCTTTGGTCCCTGGTCCCACAGCACTTGCCCTGCTAGCGACCTGAGCTTGTTGAAATGTGCATTTTTAAAGTCCAAGACTTGAACCCTGCTATCCAATTTGTCTGCCTTATGATGGACAGCAAACGTGATGGTTTCATGGTCACTGTCGTCCAGGCTACCCTCTGTTTTTAAGTCAGTGACCAGGTCATCTCCTTTGGCCAGGACCAAGTCTAGAAGAGCATTAGGCATCACCCAGAGTGCTGCGTGCAGTTTTGGGCTCCATATTCCAAAAAGGATGGGAAGAAGTTGGAGAGGATCCAGACATGGATGACAAAGTTCTTGGAAAGTAAGTCATATGAGGAGAGGCTGAAGGAGCTAGGCGTGTTCAGCTTACATAAAAGGCCCTTAAAGAGGAGACATGATAGCAGTCTTCAAATACTTGAAGAACTGCTATAAAAAGAAAGAGAACACTTTTTCTCTCTTTCTGTGGAGAGTAGGACATGGACCCATGGCTTGAAGTTGCAGCAAAATAGCTTTAGATTGGATGTGAGGAAAAACTTCACTGTTACAGCAGTGAGGCAGTGGAACTTAGGGAACTAGTGGACTCTGCATCACTGGAGGTGTTCAAGAAGAGGATGGAGAGCCACTGGTAGAGGATGATCTAGGCATAGCTATGTCTGTGTTCTACTATGGGTATTTCCCATGCTCCTGGCCTTTGCTGTTTGCCCCCTACCCCTTTCTGCTATGTATGTCAGCGTTTGTAAGCCTTCCTCAGTGGCATTGGGTGTTGGCTGCAGCCAAGGCTTGGGATTTTGACTGAGGTGTGTCTGTGCTCCTGCTGGGACTTAAACCCAGAGGTTTCTGCTCAAGATCAGACTGATCACCATATCTGGAGTTAGGAAGAAATTTTACTCCATGGTCAGATTGGTATGGACTATGGGGGTTTTTGCTTTCCTCTAGCAGGGAGTGTGGCCCTCTACCCAGGACCTCTTGAACATATATTAACAATTAAATAGAACTATTAACTATCAAACAGAAGCAGGATGTTGGCTGTCATGGTTCTCCTGCCTTACCTGTAGCAGTATAGGGTGTTGTCTTGTGCTGTGTCAGGTTTGATGGTAGTTTTATGAAGAGTTTAGATTATAGATTTGTATAGGATGGTTTGGATAGGGATCATCCTGCCTCAAGCAGAGGGTTGGACTAGATGATCTCTAATGCTCACTTCCAGTTCTACTACTCTGTGATGTGATTTTATGATGATGATGATTCCCTTCCCGCCCCCAAGGGAAGTCATTACAGATTTGACACTACCACTCACTAGAGCAGGGGAGGGCAAAATATGGCCCGTGGGCTGGATACAGCCTGCCAGACCATTCTATCCAGCCCGTGGGGACCATAAAAAATTTTGAAAATTAATATTTATCTGCCCCTACCTCCTGTCAAATATGACAGAAGCCAGAGGCACTAGGACCCAGGGAAAGCACCGGCATGCTCCTGCAACAGCAGGGCCTGCTTGGCTGGGCCCTCCAAGCTGGAAACACCTGTCTAGCAGGCGGACCGCAGGGATCACCCCCATCCTCAGGGCCAGGCCAGCTCCTGCTGAGGCCCATGATCCAGCCATGCAGCCAGGAGCTGGCGGGCAGGCAGGTAAGTGATGGTGGGGTAGTGGAGGGGAGCGGCGTGGGGGGCCACTGCCGGTGGGGCCCAGAGCAAGGTGGTAGGAGCAACGGTGGAGGTTAGCAGGGGTCTGTGGAAGTGGGCTGGGCTGCACCAGGGAGAGGGGAGGGCTCACCCGGCTCCACAGAGCTCCTGCCAGCCGGAACCCCGTGCTCCTGCCACCCTGTTCTGGACCCCACTGGCCCTGGGATACCGGTGCAGGCCCTCTGCTCCTGCCCGGCTGCTGCTGGCTCCCACATGCCCGCTCATTCCCAGTGCCCCCGCCCCACGGTACAGGTGGGGACAAGCACACAGCCCTGACCCCTGCGCCCTGCACTTGCCTGTCTGGGCTGAGCAGCAGTGGCGGGGATGGTGCTCAGCACGGGAGAAAAGTGCCCTGCCCTGCTGTCACTCCTTGCTGCAGCCAGCCAGAGCCCATGCAGGGCTGTCCTGCCTCTCCACCTCGTCATTGGAGAGTAAGCACAGGTAGCCCCAAGTAGGATCCAAGTGGTTGCAGCACAGGGCAGTGGCCACAGGGAGAGGGAGTGGCAGCTTTTCCCCGCTGTGCTAAGCACCATTTTGTTCCCTGCCGCTGCTGCTACCCAGGCCCCGCACCAGCTCTGGGTTGCTTGTTGGGGCTGAGCTGCGGCAGTAGCAGCTGGGCACAAACTGGAGGAATGCGGCCACCCCCACTCATTGCTGCTGGGCAACGTTTGCTGCTGCTGCCTGCCTGGAGCTTGCGCTGCACTAGGCTGCGGTGCAGCTGCTTCACCACCACCTCTGAGTTGCCCTGTGGCTGCTCCACATGGGCACTGCTGCCATGCCAAACAGCACGGGGCCCAAGTAGCAGCAGTGGCAGGGAACTAACTGGTGCTCAACGCGGGGGAAAAGCACCGCCCCACCTCCTGTGTTTGGTGCCCCATATTGCAGCTACTCAGAGCCCGCACAGGGCTGCCTGTGCCTGCTCTCCATTGCCACCATTGCCCTGTGGCCATGTGGAGCAGTCGCTGGGCAGCACAAGTGACGCAGCAGAGGGACAGGACAGCTCTACATGGGCTCTGGCCAGCTGCAGCAGGGAGTGCCGGCAGTGGGGGCTTTTCTCTTGTGCCGAGTACCATCCCCACCACCACTGCTCAGACCAGATGGGCAAGTGCGGGGTCAGGGCTGTGCAGTCGCCCCCGCCTGTACCATGGGGCTGGAGTGGGGGCATGTGAGAGCCAGAAGCAGCCGGGCGGGAGCGCAAGGCCCACGCCACTGTCCCAGAGCCAGCACCTGCGGGGTGCAGAGCACGGCGGCAGGAGCGTGGGGTCCTGGCTGGCAGGGGTTCTATAGAGCCAGGTCAGCTGCCCATCTCCCACCTGGTGCAGCCCATTCCAGCTCCATAGACCCCTGCCAGCCCATACTCTGCACTCCTGCTGCCCCATTCTGGGCCCCGCTGGCACCAGCGCTGCACACTGATGCAGGCCCAATGCTCCTGCACACTGCTTTCTTCCACTCCCCACCTTGCTGCTTTCCCCACTTTCCTGCCCGCCAGCCACTTTGCACAACATGGCTCCCATACCCACACACACATCCCCCAAGCCCCCATATGCAATCACTTCTGCATATACAGCACAAACACACACAAATCAGAACAAAAATATATTTGTTAATTAAATTAAAATATATTATTATGGGCATTTAATTTTTAGTATGTAATTTGGTTTTTTCCCCTAAGATGGAAAACCCTCTCACCAAAGGAGTATTTCCAGGGGCAAGGGGAGGGACTTCTGCTGGCAGAAGTCAGAGGTTAGGGGCTGGACTTCTGGTCCCAAGATGGCAACCAGGGAGTGGGGCACCTGTCAAGGGGTGGGGCTACCCAAGCAGCCCTAGATAGCTTGCCAAAATTTGGTAAGCAGCCCTCCAGCAGAAATAATTGCCTACCCCTGCACTAGGGGGAGAATCAGGCAATCTGAGAAACCCAGAAGAAAGCCACTTTGAGTGCCAGAGTGGGGATGGAGAAAACAAACACTTCACACAGCTCTAGAGCACTGTATACCTGGAGACAGGAGCTCTTATGGCAGAAGATAAGGGAACTGCTTTAGAGAAAACACAACAGGTTTGCAAGGAGTGAGGTGGGAAGAAAAGCAGCAAGAGGAGACATTGTCATAAAACAAGGTCTTGCCTGACCACATTTTTCAGCCTTTTACTAGGAGTGTTCTCATACCACACTCAGTAAAATGAATTGGTCATTGCTATTTTAGAGACCATAGGAGTTTGTACGGTTGGTTTCCTCCATTCTAAAACCAGGAATAAGGGCCCACAGCAAAAATCACGACGTCCTCTCCAAAAAACCAATAGTAGGCTGGTTCAGAGACACGTGAACATAGTAAATCTATTTTCTGCACTTCAGCAGGCAAATGCACCATGCTTCTGGTAGATCACCCCTCCACTTACTGAGGATGAACATGTAGCAGAGAACTTTATACGCATCCTAGTCTCCATACAGTCCTCTAACATTCACGGGTGCATCAGTCCAGCACTGATATTGATAAGCAAAAAGGAAAAAGGAAGATGTCTCTTTGAAGAGAAAATGTCGTCAGAATATGAACAAGGACTTTTTCAGAACTGACTGACTTTAGATGCTAGTAAAATATTCATGAAAAGGCAACAGAATTAAGTCCAATGTAGTATGCCCCTGTCCCTGATATTTGTGTAAGACATAACTAAGAGTATTTTTTCTTTTGCTAGACCTTTGCACCAGCATTTAGAGCTTGACAGTAAACAAGACTCATTAAATCCTGAAGGAAGAAGCATCTTTCCCTTTCCATTGCTATAGAAAGAATAATTCTTCCCCTTCAAATAAAGCACATTACCAGTTTAAACTTCAGAGCTGGAGTGAAGCCTTATGGTCAAAAACTGAATGATACATACCACTTTTTCTACAATAGGCCTCAAACATTTCCTTGCTGTCTTCAAGAAGGGAGGTTTCATGCAGGAGGGGAATCTGAAACATATCCATGACAAAACCTAGTAAAAATAAAAAAACCCACCTCAAAGAGTTGCAGAGAAATGACAAGAACAGTAAGATTAAATGCATACTAATCAATGGGCTTTCAGGAATATGCAGTCAATCATCTCATAAAAGATAAGTGGAAAGGGCAGAAAAACCAAATAAACATTTACAGATGAACAGTTATCAATTACTTTCACTTTTTGAAGCTTAAATTGTAACTAGCATTGGATTTCTGAGTGAATTCTATTTATCCCCTTGAATATCCGAAAAAGCCAAAATATGTCCAAGCGACAAACAATTTTTGCTTTGTTTTTTTGCACTTGGAGACACATGAATCAAGGACTGAATCACAGACTTTGTTCCAGAACCTACATTATCCTTTCTTAGGTTATAAAAATATAACATGGGATTTCAATTATACTGCCTTCTATATGACAACAGAATTGTGATCACATTCTATATTTCCTCAATTTATATGTTCTTAAATGAGAATCTTGAGCAGTTATTGAGTCATAATAAGGTGCTTGTTTTCCATTCAGGGGAAACTGATGCTGCAGTTATTCATTTCTTAGCACAACTATTCTGGTCTCACATTTATTGACTCAAACAGAACTGTTCAGCAACTATAGCTACAAAAAGTCTCTCAGACTTTGCACCTGGTAAAAAAAGATAATGGGCATTTCCTTTAGGATTGGGGCTGCTCAGTAAAAGGAGCGATTCCCCGCTTTTATAAAACATTCTGGGTTATGCAACCTATTACAAGTAGAAGATAATTCAGCTGTTTGTGTTAGACATGATTTTCCTTGGCTTTATTATACCCATACTTTCGTTGGCAGCTCCTAGCAACTAAGATTTTAACAGGTCAAGGTTAAATTCTGGTTCTACTAAAGACTGAGGCAGTTAGCTGAAGCCAAACAGGGTAGATTTGCACCATATAGATTTACTCAGGGCATGTCTACATGTTCATTACTGTGCTTTAGGTAATGCACATTACATCTCATACCTCCGGGTGCCTGTAGACATGATGCAAGGCTGCACCGAAGCACATCGGTGCAGATTCGATTAATCAGTTGAACCAGAGTTTTACCTGACCTGTTATAATCTTAGTTGCTAGAAGCTGACCACAAAAGTATGGACACAATAAAGCCAAGGAAAAACATGTATACTAGCACAAGCAGCTGAATTATCTTTCACGTGCAACAGGTTGCATAACCTAGAACAAGATATGTTCTCAATGTTTTATAAAGGGGAGGAATTGTTCCTTCTACTGAACAGAACTGATTATTCAAGGTTGCTGTAACATGGCAATTACCATGATCCAGCCAGCCTCCACATCTTGTGCATCAGCATCCCTACACTTCAAAATGGCACTGGGGCGCTTGAACTAAAGCTTGACAGAAGACGCTGTGGCACTTTAATTAGAGTGGCTCTTGGAGCCGCTCTAATTAAAGCGCCCCCCACCCCCGAAGCATGTGTAGAAGTGTCCTCCATTGTGAGGCATTAGAAAAATGCACATTAGCTAAAGAGCATGGTTTTTTCCTGATGCTTTAATGCACATTAAAATAGGCTAATGCGTATTAAAACACGTGTAGACATGCCCCAAGATGTATAGCATAAACTTTCATGAGCCTAAGCTCACTTTATCAGATGCTGTGAAAGGACATGCACAAAGCAGTGAAGTCTGTCATCAACTCAACTAGAACCAGGTTGTCATCTAATATACTTACCCAGTGCTTCTTTAGTATGAACGGTGGGCGATGGTTGTACTTTGAATGGCGTTGCCTGCATTACTCCTCCCAGGGAGGTGTTTGGTGTGATTTGAGCGGTATTTCCAAAAACAAATGGAGAATGTCCAACTTTAGGTACTAGAAACAGAAATGTTCAACAAATGCTCAATTTTATGATTTCTAACTGGCTGGTAGCAAGTAATGTTCTAAGACTATTTTACTGTCAGGGGGTACTTGAGAAGGTGTTAGGGGGAATACGCAGGCTGGCGAGGACGGAGCGCCGCCACGCACCATCCCATGCAGGTGCTGCCCACCTCGCTGGACGTGGGGGAAGTTCGCACAGGGTGGCTGCTGCTGCTTTGCATCCAGCCACCCCCTCCATCCAGCCACCAGGGGTACACTGATCCAAAAAAGGTTGAAAACCCCTGCTCCAAGTAGAATTATGGTACGTTTCAGAGAGGTGTAAAGCTGGATGGAATTATCATCTGACCTAGTTTGATTTCCTGTCTATCACAGGCCATTACATTTCACCCAAATATCCTTATTATAAGCACCAAAACTTTAATTAGATGAAAGTATTTCAGTCCATGGGAGACCAAATAAACTACAATAAAAGCTTTGTTATCTGGCACCTACAGGGAATGGAGGGTGCCAGATAACAAAATATGCCAGATAACTGAGTGGCCTGAACAGGCATCTTTGCCTGTTCGGGCCGCCGCCTGTGCTGCCGCGTCTGGGGTGTTGCTGCCCTCCTGCCGCGTTGCCACCCTTCCTGCGGGCACCAAGGGACAGGGAGGGGGGACCCACGCAGCCTGCTATGGCCCCGGGCCATGCGGGCTCCGCAAAACCAGAAGTGCCACAGCGGGCACTTTTGGTTTCACTTTCCCCTTACAAGATGGCATGCCAGTTAACAGAGCATGCCAGCTCGTAAGGTGCCGGTTAACACAGCTTTTGCTGTATTATGTGCTAGACGTAACAGGAGAGGCTGACATGTCACTAGCACTCAGAGACCTTTTCGTGGCAGAAAAATAGAGAAAATATGCCTTGATGATGTCAGCAGTTGAGTGACATCCAATGCTGCAAAGGAAGGAAGCCAAAACAAAAAACAAAGCCAAACCACAGTGTTTCCAAGACCCTTTCCAAAGCTGATAAATCAGCCTGGCGCAGAGTAAAGATGCCAGATACCCAAGAAGGGATTTTCTGTGCTACCTCAGACAACTGAACACCCCATGCAATGTCCTCCCCAGCTCTGATCAACCATAGCATAAGAAAAAGGACAAGAGAAATACAATTGTGTATCAGGAAAACAAAAACAAAAACCCAAACCTTCCCAATGCTTACAGGTTATGAGATGAATCCCCAAAGCATGGAGTTTGATAACTGCTCTCTCAACACAGAGCAAGAAGTGTTATAGAATTAGAGAAGAGTAGAGCTGGAAAAGACCACAAGAAATCATGTAGCCCCATGCTCTGCACTGAGACAAATATACCTACACAGTATTCATCAGATGTGTCCAATCTGTTCTTAAAACCTCCAACAAGGAAACTTAATGAAATTCACAGGCTAAATTAAAGCAGCTCTTAGCTTATCACCCTGACTGGCAAGATACTACAGTATTAGTCTTTGAACAGTTGCATTCAACTTTGAAATAAGATGCAATTTTCTTGCTATGAAGCTCCAAAAAGTAAGATGCCATTTTATGTCTGATGAGTTAATTTTGTTCAACTATGAACAAAGATTAAATTACGCCTTTAAGAATGTGTTAAATATTGTTAGCTCCAAAACAGGAAGTCCTAAACTCACCAAGATTAGAAACAGCATAGTATATTCCCCCCAAGCCAAATATGCAACCTGAAATAGGATCACCATTTCTATAAAACTGTTAATTTACCTTCCTTTGTTTCTGTACAGCCACCTATCTTGGGGCCAGGTGTACTCTTGTTTGAGCGCCTTCAAAGGAAAAAGAAAGAGTATTAGTTTGAAATCTGAGCAAATCTTTAAAAACACCCCTAGTTTAAAGTTGAAGAATTTGCTGTACCATAAGTAGTAACCTCCTTAAAACATCTATTTGGGCCAAATAAAGAATTTTCCCCAGAGAGGAGAGAGAGATTATGGTTAAGGATCCTTACATTTTCACACAGATGCATCTCTCCTACAGTAAAATTCATTCCTGCCCACTAACAGCACTCTTCACAAAATCTATACAGAAAACACCAGCTCATGTACAAGTTGCAATACACATTATAAGATGAGAGAGATATTTAGCCATGTTAGTCTGAAGACAGACAGAAGGAAGGGCCAGGTGGCACCTTAGACACCAACTGATTCAGAAAGGTATGAGCATTCACAGCTGACACCCTACTTCATCAGATGTTATGACAAAGCTTCATAGCATCTGATGAAGTAGTCACCTGCAGAAGCTTATGCTTGTCAGTCTCCAAGATGCCACCCTGCCTTACCTTCTACATGATAGAATGGATTCAAAAGCGCAAACATATCAGTAAACTAATGTAAGCAAGTAGCTTACAAGCTAAAAAAGAGAAGCCGCAGCATTACAAGCTAACAAGAAAGGTTCAAGAAATCAGAAATCTCTTCAACCTTACAAAGTAGAACAAGAGTTCCTTGTTTGCAACCCCATAGAATATCATATTTTCTCACATATAACATACCCCAGAACATAATCCACTTTATTTTTGAAAGGTAGAATGGAGGAAAACATTTTTTCCAGAGCTATGGCAGCATAGAGCAAGGACAGGGCCTAATCTTCAGCTGAATCATTCTTCCTTTCGTGCATAACTAAAGCTGAAACCCTAGCTGCTGCTGAAGACTGGTCTCCATGGGTAGATATATGATTTTGAAAAGACCTAAAGAGTCTGTGAAATAGGAGAGAAACTACGAGTAGCTAACAGACAGCAAAACCGCCCTAAGAAAGGTTAGATGGATTAGTGGTATATAATAAAGACCATTAAAAAGAAGAGACAGTCTTTAATAGCTCTGGAGTGAAAAACAATAAGCCATTAAGTCAATTGACTCCCTCAGCTGCCTGAATAGTAATGCAACAGCTGATGCATTGTGAAGCAGGAATCAAAGCAGGGTCCTTCTATCCCAAGCAGATCAGCTTCCTGCTTAATACATACACCCAAATTTTAGAGGGCAGATTTTGGGAGGACAGGCAAATGTTTTATGAGAAAAATACAGTATTAGAATACAGGGAGCATGCTTCAGCAGGCCTGTGCTTTTGCAGTACTACGCAGGACTTTGCTTTTGCAGTACTACAAAAAAAACCCTGGGTCCTATAAAGAGGGGAACCAGAGTCCAATTTACAAGACAGCTATGAACTTGAACTGGAGGTCAATACAGTGCAAGAAGACCTGGAGAATTGTAATATAATACTTATAATCTACTATACAACACATGTATAATGTTATGATCTTCCAAGCTTTTCTATTGCAATTGTAGAACTTCATGGATAGAATTTCATTTGTATAAATATCCATTGATATTTTATATGGCTTGGATTTTATAACAATGCCTCATATTAAAATCAGGTTTCTAGACTGTATAAAAATGTCAGATATTCATAAAACCTATATTAGGGAACATTCACTCAAAATTTCTAAAATAAAACCTACAGGGGTAGTGGTGAACCCTTCTGGGGAATACAAATTTTGGTGTCTTATGGAATGTTTCCTTAGATGAGGGATCAAGCTTTATTAAAGTTATGCCAAATTCAATGACAATTCTGCTAGTTTCTTTCAACAGCCCACGAAAAGTCTTTTTAATGTTTCTCCTTTCTTAATTCTCTAGCTAAGTGGCTTTCAAACTGTGGGACCCTGGAGTTCTGCAACAGGTCATTAGGGGTTCCAGAGATTGGGGGGTAACAGCATCTGCCATAGGTGTGTTGGGTCGCCTAGCTCCCCATCAGTTCACATGGCCTGGGGAGCCAGGGGTAGGGGTTCTGCAGCAAAAGTGATATGAAAGGGTTCTGTGACTTTAAAGGTGACTAACCAATTAAGTTGTAAAATGGTCACTGTGGCATTGTCATCATGAATACTACAACTTCATGTAGGCTTAGCCAGAAAGGAAACAGTACTAAAATTTATTGCATACAACACGTACTGGTTTCCCCAAAAAACAGCTCCTGGAAACCATAGCATGTGTTATGTGAGAAACAGTAAGAAAGTTTCTGCCTGTTACAGGCACAAGTGAAAGTAAACTCTACACACAACTCAGAGGAAGCAGAAAAATGAGCAAGTCCTGCTCTCTAGTTGCTGCTACTTGGTTACTACCAGGAAAGATGCTTTTTCTTCAAGGTGTGTATTATATTCTGTGGCATGTTATATGTGAGAAGATATGGTTTTCCAAATTAAAACAGAACTGGAAGAGTTAAATTTAACTGAATACTGTAAATAAGATAAAGTTTTGTTCATCTGAAGACTTATAAAAATTGGGGTCTGTGAAAAAAAAAAAAAAACAAACAAAAAGAAAATAGAAAAAGGTCTTCTGCTAATGGCCACCCCTTAAAATAGTATTTTATATTGGATTCAGCCTCCGCAAATGGAATCCTCACTAGGGAATTAAGGTGAGAGGTATGAAGATAAGCTTAGGTTGCAAGAGAAGCCAATTGTATACTAAACATGTTAATTCAGATTAGCATAAGAGCAAGAGAAGCTAACTGCATGGCCTCCCTTACAGGCGTATCAATTGTCTCAGTCAAATTAAATGTAGTTTCCACATATAGAATAAAACAGATTTGGCTTCGTGAATTCCTAGCTAGAATTCTGTAGTCCAGCTATCAAGAGTGCTGAGTAACTGAAGCAAGACTTAAAGTCCACTTGTACATACTGCTGTACAATGTCATGACCATGGGTGAAGTTAGAATGCTCCTGAGTGGGAAGAGACACAGCACTGCTGTTGATGTCAAGTTGTAGTAGACCATTCTGAAGTTCTCCAAGATCCAGTGTAGCTTTGCTTGCATCTTTATTGTCTGCTGCTTCCATTAAGGAGGACAGGGTAGTCTGATGGCCAATAGCTTTAACTGGTTGTGGCACAGGACTAAGAGCTGCTGAAGTACTTGGCGGCAACTGGTCTGGCCCCAAACACCATGAGGTTTGCAGATTTGTAGTTGGATGAGCTACTGCCCAGTCTTGTGGTAGAGATGCATAGGGCACAACAGCTGGATGAAGCTTTGCAAGTAAAAAAAAAAAAAAAAAGTTTTAAAATACACTATTAGAATCTTGAAAACCAAGGTCCGTGTTTGTTTGTTTTATATTTTTATTAACACAAATCATTCAGGGGGGAGAAAAAGAAGAAAACCCATGTTTTCCATAAAATGGTAACTTTTCCTTATGGGAGTGTTTTTAAATGTTCTTTAAACCAAAGTTGTATGCATCTGACATGATTTTCAATATATGAGAGCGCAAAATACTTGCACTAATCTTGATTTCCAAGTTAAGTTTAACTGAATCCATTTAGACTATGATTCAATTGTAAAGTTAGTTTGCTACTCGATAACGAATGCTACTGCTGACTACAGTACATATTTACCTCTGTTCTAGTGGACACAGTCTGCAATGCAGATGCTTCTTCCAACTTTGTTTCCACTGGATCTTTTAACGTTAACAGCCCATTAAGCTGTTCAAATTTCTGATGGAGGAGTTGTAGCTCAAGAAGGGCAGATTCTTTTCTCTTTGCATAGTCTTCTTCCTCTTTTTCTAAAGGGAAAAACATAATACAAGAAGAAGAGCAGGCACATTTTATAGACGTTTTTCACATTGCAAATATTAGAAACTTCAACATAACAGCTTATTTATCTGATTTTATTTATTTTACAGACAACTGCAGTAGCCAAAGGCAAGTAATAATGACTCTGCAAATCTAAAAAAGACAAAGAATTAGAACAAAAACATAGAGCTATGCACATCAGCTTCTCAAGCTAGCCCTACTACAAATTGCTCAACAATAGCCAGCCAATTTTCACAAGATGACATCCAGTCAACTAGGTGGCTACAGGGTGGGCCTACAGCAAATTGGGGAGTGGCTGCAGACCCCCTGTAGCTCCTTCCCAGCAACACCGCTGCCTGGCCTGAGTGCAGCTCGGCCCAGCCCTCACCAGGAAGAGCCCAACACAGCCCCACCAGCCGTGGCATCCAGCCTGCCCTGTGCACATTCGGGGGCACATGCCCCAGTGCCCTCCCACGCATACACGCAGCAGCAGGAGCTGCCACCTCCCTCCCCCTGCCCCCCAGACAAGCCATGGCTCTGTCCCGCACTCTGCCAGGCTGTGCTAAGGGTGGGTGGCACCACTGGGAGACAGCTATTGCAGGGGAGCTATGGCAAATTTTGGGGTGGCTACAGCCCCTCCCGTAGCCCCCTCCCAGCACCGCTGTCTACCCGGAGTGCAGCTCGGCCCAGCCCCTGCTGGGAAGAGCCTGGTGCAGCCCAGGCCCCAGTCTGTAGCAGCATCCCGCCCTGTCTTATGCAGATCTGGGGGCACATGCCCCCCACGCCCTCTCGGGGTGTGCACAGCAGTGAGAGCCGTCCCTCACGTGGCTCAGTCTGGTGTCCCACCCCATCTGGGCAGCCCTTGCCCCCACTGCTGGAGCCTCAACCTGACCGCCCCCCCGCCTTCCCTCACAACATACTTACCAGCCAGACCCAGCTGCTCTCCTGCCCACCTGTGTACTGTGCTGCAGCTGTGTACATGTACGTGGCATTTATCAGCCACATTAAGTCTGAGTAACCCCTAGGATCTTTTTAAGTACCCCTAGGGGTACGCATACCCCCAATTGACAACCACTGCCCTAAACTACCACAGGTAAAGCAGAGGAACAGCAGCCAATGTCCTGCTTTTATAAAATGTTGTCAATATATGCTCAAGATATCCCAGGTAGAGGTCCATGTTCCCACTACAGAGGAAGGCAAAACCCCTACAGTCTGTACCAGTCTGACCACTTGGTAAAATTCCTTCCTGGCCCCATATATGGCAATTGGTCTGACCCTGAGCAGAAGGACAAGACTCTAGCCAGGAACCTCCAGCTTTGATCCCAGCAAGAACACTGGCACACTCCAGTCAGTCTCCAGGCTTGGCTGTAGCCAACACCCAATACTTCTGATGGAGGCTTAAAAACACCTTGATATGTAGTAGAAAGTGGGGGCAATCAGGACGGCCCAGAAGCATGGGAAATATAGATTTATGTTTAGATATTTTTCCTTTGTGAATTTACAGGAGTTTTGTAACACTGATTTGTGAACTGCCTTTATGTTGCTATTAGTAAGCAAGTATCAGTAAGCTGACTTATTCCTTACAAAGGTAATTGTTTCCTATATCCCAAGAAAAAGGTAGGATTTATATTTTTGGGTTTTGCACAGCATATCAAAAGGCAAAATTAAAGTTCTCTAGGTGTCGCTTTTTTGCTGCGGAACACTGTTACTTGGGGTAAACAGTGTAGGTGAAAAGTAATGCATGCTATTACTCTATGGTGCCTATGTATTTGTAGGCTTGAGCTGGATATTTTTTACTCTTAAGTGTAAGATCCAAAAAGAAAAACTTAACCATACATTTAAAAATGAACAAGCTAAAGAGAATACAGAAGTTAATTTATACAATGCCCCCAGGCTTCCGTCAGTGTCATCAATACCACAGATATATCAGCAGAGACCAAGGTAAGGAGTAGCCAGTTGTTTCAAGTACCAATTCCTACCACCATATCAGGAAAAAGTTATGGACAAAAAACAAAATTGCGATGAGTTAAAAAGGGACTTAGTACATGTCAGCTGCTTTGTGGTAACTGCTCACTGGCACACTCCTGAGTGTTGAAAAACTAAACCATAGTATCTTAACCTCAGTGAAACAGGGACAGGCTATTTACTGCAGGTTAATTTTCACTTACTACAGGATAAGTACATTCAAACTGATGGTTACCACAGAACAGCTGACAAAGCAAATCCTTGCCCCCCTTTAATTCATAATAATTTAATCATTTGTCCATATCTAAAGAGGTGGTGTTCCCTCCCCCAAGCAGGCAAGGGGGGGAACATCTGCTATACGTCCCTCCCCAACCCACCCTGCCAAAAATATTCTGTACTGCATATTCTATTCACTGGCAATATTATGAAATACAATCTACTAAACCAGGGGTGTTCAATCCCCAGCCCACAGGCCAGAACTGGCTTGTGACCTTGTGTCATCCAGCCTGTAGAGCTCTCCATGGGTCTGGAAATTTGGCAGTGGGAGAACAGTAGGATTGCTCTTGCAACACCAGATTTCCAGACCCATAGGGAGCCCCAGGCCCTGCTTGCTGAATGAGATGCCCAATCTCAGCACAGGGGGCCAGGCAGGGACAGTGTGCCAGACCCCCAGGGACCTAATTCTGATGTGCTGAACAATGAACAAGACAACAATGAAAAAGAAATGAAATGACCAGCTGCTAACTTTCTATCAAGATGAGGTTTTGAGACATGACTAAAAGGAAGGAGATTGAGAAATACCCTGTTCTTTTTGTCTTCTCAGTCGTTCATATTTCTTGAAATAACGCTTGGCTCTTAGTTCTTCGAAAGAGAGTTCTGAGCCTTCACAAACAAGCTGGCTTTTATTATACATAGCAACCTGCTCATATCCACTGGAGGCTGAAGATGGCTTTGGAAGAACTGCAGACTTGGAAATATATGTAACATATTCTCTATAGGGGAAGCAAGAAAGTGTTCAAGTTAATTGCAAAGAATTAATACGTTTGAAAAATAAATCAAGTATGATTGAGTCTATACTTGTTCTACTTACACTTTTTCTACTTCACCAGAAGAACAGCGAGTTCCAGCAAGCACTGAACCCTAAAAAAAGGAGGGAAAACACACCAACACCATTGACAATCATAACGAATGATGTTCCAGCTCAGTAATCAAGAGGCAAAGAGAGACTGTAATTCCAACCAAGGAAATGAGCACAGATCAGTGCAAGAAAAGAACAGGTTACAGAACATTTAGACAAGAAAGGTCAGGGACGAGCAACCTTTAAGGCAGGGGTGGGCAATATTTCAGCTGGAGGGCTGCTTACCGAGTTTTGGTAAACTGTCAGGGCTGCATGGGTAGCTCCACCTCTTGACAGCTGCCCTGCCCTCTGGTATTCATCTTGTGACCAGAAGTGTAGCAGAAAGCCCCCTTTGTACATTTCCCTTCTGGACACTGATATAACAGAAGCCCCTTCTTGCCTACAACCTTCCCCCACCCCCATTTTGTGCATTTCTTTTCCTTCTCAGTATTGGCAGAGACCTGGCACACACATTGCATGGGTGTGGCAAGGCTCAAAGCAAGCCAGAAAGCTGAAGTGGATTTCTGTAGGAGAAACCTAGAAACTACATCTACATTTTGATTAAGCTCAGTGTCAATAAAGAAAACAAGAGAACTAAAATAGCCACTGCAAAGACTGTAAATATATCCTGGTGCTAATTCACTTACTGTCCCCAGTAGCCTTTGATCCTCACTGCCTTGCATTGCATTTTTATGTTTCTCACAGTGCATTTTCTTTCATATTTCATCTATCTCATCTTTACCATGGCACTTTACAAGTATAAAATATAAAATACAAACTCTTAAGGGATGTACTCCCTGTAGAATGAAGTTACACCCTGGACCATTGTTAAAACTGCATTGAAACTGTAATTGTAAAGTGATAAAATCTGTTGAGTGAATGCAAGTGAATGATGATCATCAGCAGACCCAGGTCCCTGGCCCTGTAGCCCTGGTAGTTGGGGGACCCTTCTGACAGGGCTAGAGGGATTGGGGAGTTGGGGTGGGGGGGGGAGTGGGAGTGAGGGGCCTTCCATTTTAATAATGGATTTTGGGGTTTTTAAAAATCAGAGAATTTGCAATTTTTTTAAAATCGGAAAACCAGAATCCCTGGTCCTCAGTTATGTTCCAGCATAACTTGCTGATCAGTGCAGATAGCACCAAGCCCATTATAATACAGACTAACTATAGACAATGGTATAGATCACCATTGTCCAATTTGGGTGAAGTTTCATCTAATCATTCCAATGTTTCTCATCCCAGCATTTCATAGATTGTTAGGGGCTGGAAGGGATCTTGCAGAGATTGGGTCCAGTCCCCCCACTCTAGGCAGGAAGACAACGAAGGTCAAGTGACCCCAGGGAAATGACTGTCCATTCTCCTCTTGGAAACCTCCAGTGTAGGTGACTGCACCACCTCTGGAGGGAGTTTATTTCGCAGTCTGGACACCCTGACTGTGAAGGAGTTTTTCAAGGTAATAAGCCCGAAGCGGCCTTCCAGGAGTTTGTATCCATCGGTCCTAGTCTTCTCCAGGGGTGCCCTAGTGAACAGCTGTTCACTGAGCTCCTGATGCACTCCTCTGATATAGTGGTAAGCTACTATCAAGTCCCCTCTCAACCATCTCTTCTTTAGGCTAAAGAGGCCCAGGTCCCTCAGCCTTTCCTTGTATGGCTTGCCTTGCAACTCCCTGATCATACGGGTGGCTCTTTTCTGGATCCTCTCAAGTTTTTCCACGTCCTTATTGAAATGCAGCGTCCAGAACTGGATGCAGTACTCCACCGGTACTGAGTACAGCGGGAGTATCACTTGCTTAGTTTTACAAACCCATGCCTTGAGGCTTAGTCAGAGCAGTTTTAGGGCATCCTGTCTTGATCTGAAGACTCCAAATGATGGAGAATCCATCATATCTGCATCCTTTCATGAATTCATGTAATACAGTGGTGCTCAGCCTTTTAGAGCAGCGGGCTGAGTCCTTGCAACTCAGCTGCAATGCGAACCACCACTCTCCAGTGGGGGTAGGGGGAAAGAGAAAGGGGAAGGGAGGGCAGAGAGAGAGACAGAGAGAGACTGCAGCAGAGCTGATCAGCAGTGCAGTGCATGACAGGGGATGTATCAGGCCGAGCTGCTTCCTACTCACTGATCCCCTGTGCCGTGGGCCAGATCCAGCTGCTTCAGGGGATGGGTATGGCCCAGCCTTCAGGCCACAGGGTAAGCACCACTGGTCTAAATGGTAAGTCATGCTCATAACACCATATTCATAACCTAAATTGTCTACTTCAGGCTCATTGCCACTGGGTCCTGTTATGCCTTTGCCTGATGAGTTAAGAAATCTTTTAACAGCTTTTTCACATAGGTACTTGTGGACCAGGAATAAATCACTTCCTAAATGTTTTTGAGTAATTAGGTAGAATTTTTTTTAGTTCTCGCTCTATGCAAGTTTTTACATATTCCAGTTAATTCTTGTAGCTCTTCCTGCACCCTGTCCAGTCTATCAACACTTCAAAAAATTCACACATTAAAAGATCACAAGACCGCAATTACAAGATGGCAAAAGATGAATATAACTGGTGAAAGTATAAAAGCATGCAGCCTGCTAGCTGGTATTTCTGATACTTGAAAATTCAGGAGTTAAGAGGGCTTGTTTCTGTTTTGGTGCTCATTAAATATACTGAAGACATTATTACTACCCATATATGCTAAATAGAATGTTTATTGGAAGGTTTAACTCAGGGAACTTTCACAATATGGAATACAATTTCTCCACCCAATAGGTGTTTAAGGTCCTAAAAGGAATTTATGATCCCCAGACTTTGGAGTCCTGAGCCCATATTTACATGCTTAAGGCACAACCACTAAAACAAGCCATAATCTCTCTCAAATATAAATATTTTATTATAATTACCTGATTTTTGATGAGACATGCTTGATCACCAGGGTCAGGGACATCTTTTGGAGGAGCCATTTGATTTGTAGACTGGGAATTCTGAAGAGGCTGAGCTGCAGATACTAAAAGGACACAATACAGTTGGTGAGTGTAAAAGCTACATAACAAAAAGATAGTCTTTACTATATGTAGGAAAAATCCAGACTTGAGTAGAGTGCTCACCTGTGAGTCTTAGATGGCCTCCTTAGGAGAGGAAAGGAGAAGGAAGGGAGAAAGAACCTGTTTTTCAAATTGGGTGCCCCAGTAACTAAGCTATCTTAAAATCATTAGCTTCCAATTAATAAAGCAACATAGCATTCTTCAGTGAAAAACCTATGGCCCGAGTTATCTTTTCAATTGCAATGATGTGAGACCCAATCAAAACTAGCAAATTAAGGGAGCTGCATATTTTAGCATGGAGGTTTTTTAACAAAGGAATCTCTAGACTTTTGGATGCATATCTGATGCCATGTTACAACTGCAACTTTGCTTCTCACCTGTTATTCTTCAACCTACAAACCCACTGACAGGAAGTGTTTCCATTTATTCGTCCAACAGGAGCATTCCCATATTATTATATAGAGGAAGTCTTAAAACAAGTTCTGGTTGTTTTACTACAGTAGTTTAATTGGATGTGAATGGAAGCTTTTGTTGGATAACTTATTTAAAGGTTGCAGTTGCAATCTTATGCATTGTATTGCATAATGGTAATACTTACTTGCATAACCCTTAGAAGCTGAAGGGGTACTGACAGCAAATATTTCCAATTAACTGACAAGAGGAAGCCTTTAGCAGTTTACTTATGCAAGGTCAAACATTGATGAATGAAACATGACATTAGGAGAAAGAGGACCTAAAGAGAGATGTGGCTATTTATATATACAAATTTAGCTTTCTAGAACACTATCTTGGATTTATTCAAATTAACATGAAGGAAGCCATAATTGAATATTTCATTAGTCTTACCTTGGATCGGAGGAGAATTCTGAAATATGCAACTCTGGAACTGCCTACATTGGAGAGAAACAGGGGGAAAAAAAATCCCTTAGACTTCCATGTATGATGTTCATACTTAAAAACACAACTCTAGAATTCACAGAGAGGGAAGCTTGTTACAAGAGTTATGACTGCATGAGCACACATCCTGCATGCCCATATTCTTAGAGGCCAACATTCCACAGCCCACAGTTCTCATGGAACACTATCAGTCATCTGACTGGTGAGAGACATCACTGCCACGTCTAAAATATACCCTTGAAGTCATGTGCACCTTGGGTGTATGGTAACAAGATCATATAACTTCAGCTATGGCAGCAGTAATTATGTGGCAGAGATGTAAAGAGGGAGGACAGGAAGAGTAACTTAATCTTACAATATATTCTTGTATAGCATGTCTTAGTTTAGAGGGGAAAACTTGTGATTTTGCATGTATTAGAAATGCTTGTGAAGCAAATTACAAGATGAAACAAAAACAGCCTTGGAAGAATGGAGATGCAGATTTTTTTTCTTTCTTTTTTTTATAGTTCCTGATTCAACAAAGGTCAGTCACATGCTTATATATGTACTTCAAGCATGCCAGCAGTCCAATTACAGAAGAATCAACTTTTGTGCTTGAAGTTATATGCATACTTAAGCACCATACTGATTAAATGCTCACAGTGGTTCTAATTCAAGCTGGATTTCAGAAAAACTAAAACAATTAGTTTCTCCACTGGGATACTTTTTATATCATGTATATTTGCTCCTCCCCTTCCCCAATATGTAATCAGCACCATCCAACTGCCTGGATGGCAGATACAGGCCATAACTAAAGCAGTGCCATACAAAGGTATCCAAGCTGGCAACACTGCTGCAAGAAAGAAGTATCAGGGAGGTGTTACTCCATTCAGGGTTCAAATTCATTCAGCAGAGAAAGGAGAGCATCTCTTTCCATTCACTTATGGTTGTATCTTTGAGATGAGCCAACTCAGTCCTCCCCCAAGTAAACAGCTACAATTTCATCTAGACTTATTAGCAAGAAGTTGGACAATCCCATTTTACATTACTGCAGATGAGTATTATTCCATCCTTCACAGCAGATATTAAGAAGTGAACTATTTTTCAGTTTTTAACCTCCTAGCACAGTAGTCAGCAATCCACAGCCCATGGGCAAGAACTAGGCCACAAAGGTGCACAAGCAGAGGAGGGCACCTGACCTGCTTCACAGCACCTAGGCCACCTACTGCTGCCCCAGCTCTTCCTCTCCCATGCTGAGGGCTGCTCTCTCACCCCCACTAGTGCAGTCTCTGTTTCCCATGCTGGTGTGACGGAAATCAGAGGCATACGGTGGCAAGAGTAAGCAGAGGCTGTAGTAGGGGCAGCCTTCAGTATGGGGCAGGGACAGCTGGGGCACTACAGAAGGGACTGGGGGCCTGCAACCATAGTCATGTCACAAGTTGTGGCCTACCATTCATAAAAGGTTGCTGACCCCAGTCCTAAAAGGTAGAACATCGTAGACTGCCACCTGGAGCAAAGATTTCAAGACAGATACTGAATCTGAAGAAGCACACCCATCCTTAAGTAGGTGTTCTTTAACTTAGAACACATGAAGCTAGAAACATTTTACCTCCATCCTTGGTAAAGTCTTTGAAAAGATTATTAAGGCTCATATATGTGAGAGTCCAGCAGGAAAAATTATGCTGAGGGGAAACCAGCATGGGTTCATAGCAGGTAGATCATGCCTGACTAATCTAGTCTCTTTTTATGACCAGGTTACAAAACACCTGGATGCAGAAGTAGGGGTAGATATCGTTTACTTGGACTTCAGGAAGGCCTTCGATATGGTATCCCACCCCATACTGGTGATCAAATTAAGAGGCTGTGACTTGGACGATTACATAGTCCAGTGGGTGGCAAATTGGCTAGAGGGTTGTACCCAGAGAGTGGTGGTGGACAGGTCGGTATTGACCTGGAAGGACGTGGGCTCGGATCAATACTCTTCAGCGACTGATTGGTCCTTGGACCGATACTCTTCAATGTCTTCATCA
>NW_005842125.1:2236395-2253003 GCF_000455745.1 Alligator sinensis | reverse complement strand
AACAAGGAGAAATGCAAAGTGCTGCACCTAGGGAGGAAAAATGTCCAGCACACCTACTGCCTAGGAAACGACCTGCTTGGCAGCACGGAAGCAGAAAGGGATCTCCAAGTCCTAGCGGACTCCAAGATGAACATGAGTTGTCAGTGTGACAAAGCCATCAGCAAAGCTAACTGCACTTTATCATGCATCAGCAGATGCATGACAAACCGAACCAAGGAGGTGATACTTCCCCTCTATCGGGCACTGGTCAGACCGCAGTTGGAATACTGCGTCCAGTTTTGGGTGCCACACTTCAAGAGGGATGCGGATAACCTGGAGAGGGTCCAGAGAAGGGCTACTCATATGGTTAAGGGCTTGCAGGCCAAGCCCTATGAGGAGAGACTGGGGCACCTGGACCTCTTCAGCCTCCGCAAGACAAGGTTGAGAGGCGACCTTGTGGCAGCCTATAAATTCATCATGGGGTTGCAGAAGGGAATTGGTGAGGCTCTACTCACCAAGGCGCCCCTGTGGGTCACAAGAAATAATGGCCATAAGCTAGCAGAGAGCAGATTTAGACTGGACATTAGGAAGAACTTCTTCACAGTTAGTGGCCAAAATCTGGAATGGGCTCCCAAGAGAGGTGGTGCTCTCCCCTACCCTGGGGGTTTTCAAGAAGGGGTTAGATAGGCATCTGGCTGGGGTCATCTGAACCCAGCACACTTTCCTGCCTATGCAGGGGGTCGAACTCGATGATCTATTGAAGTCCCTTCTGACCCCAACATCTATGAATCTATATAGAGTCCGTATTGTCAACATATCCACTCCCTTATGTTGAATATATGCACTTCCTGCTAAAACCTTCTCTGCTAGGAGCATGCTTGTGAAGTTATAAGGCTTTCTTTTAATATCCCAATTCCAGGAATGGCAACAGAAAGGGGAAAAAACAAACAAAAAAAACCCACACACACACAAGCCAAAGAGGAGAAGCATAAGCAAGACAGCACCTTGAATTCAACAGAGATATTTCTGCTTGCAGGAAGGGTTAACAACACTCAAACACTCCAGGGGAGAACTGAAGCAGAGCTGTATCAACACTACAATTCAAATATCATCTTCCTCAATACTAAACACAGCAAGTTTGCACCATAACAGAAGTGGCTTGCAAAATATGATGCTTGATGTGAAACAGGCTATCCTTATTTTGTATTTTTAGAATTAGATCAATAAACCAAAGAATAGCATATAGCTGTTTCTTTGGCTTGCTAAAGAAAAAACAGCATCAAGTTCTAGACCCTGTTATGTCTTCATTGCGGATACAATACTTTTCTTTCAATAATTAACATACTGAAGGGATTAGAAAAGACACCCAACAAAACTACATACTGAACACTAAAAAAAAGTGCTGATGCTCATCTGGTGTGACCCTTTTAAAGGAAATTCATTCATCTTTCCCTGCTATGTGGAGAGAGTAATATGGGTAGTAAAGTGCTTGGTCTCTTTAACCCCTTTATTGAACAAATGCGTTTGCCAGCAAGTAGACAGATGGGTCTTGCGAATAAGGAAGAGCACAAGAACTACCTGTACAGCTGTTGCAGCTTTTCCATCGGTTCTGCCTGGTTGTGAATACCTTTTTGAAGAGTGGCACCAGCTTCTTGCATGTTACCTTCATTCCCAAGGTACTGAGCCCAAGTAATATAGAATGCAGATGCTTTGGTGCCAATTCCTTGGCTGTAGAGGTAGTCAAAAAATTGACTAGGAGTATTCAAGAATGCTGCCTACAAAGACGACAAAAAAAAGATGCAAATACATGTTCATTAATGCAGGATCTACAGGGAGAACAAGAGTGGTGTCTTTTACTGAAGACTGCCTAATGTTTCCCATTAGCCTGTTTTAGACATATCTATCTAACAGCAACAATAGAGAATGCAGGCGCTAAACAGCCAAACTATAGTCTCAGCACTGATAATATTGCAGTTCCTGTCAATCGATCTAGTTATTCAGGGTTAGAATGACTGCCATATTTGGGGTCAGGAAGGAATTTTACCCCAAGGTCAGACTGGTATGGGCTGTGGGGGTTTTTGCCTTCCTCTGTAGTGGTGGGCATTAGGGCTGTGCAAAATTTTGCTGGCTGTTTCAGTTCAACACTGTTTTGACTCATTTTGAGCTTGAAACAGTGAAATTGAATCAAAATTAAGGGCTTTGAAACAGCCTCAAAACAAAACAAGGCTAGTCGAAACTTTTTGAAACGTTTCAAGTTTTGAAGTAGCCAGCAGGTAGGAGACGGGCAAAACCAGGGCTGCGCTCCCAGTGGCTCAGCCAGGAGCGCAGCCCTGGCTCTCCCCACCTCCCATGACCAGTCTGCAGGAAGCTGATCATCATAGTGCTGGGGATGGGAACTCAGCCCAGCTGGGCTGAGTTTTTCCCCAGCCCAATGGATCCCAGTGCTGGGGAGGGGAACTGAGTGATTGGACCAGGGAGCTGGGGAAGGGAACTGAGCCCAAGGCGGCAGCACCCGGCTTCCCTCCCTCATCTGGCAGGCAGATCAGGGGCCCACAACCCCGGGAGGACAGGCACAGCCCCCGCAGCCCTCCAGGAGTTGCGGCCCCTGATCTGCCTGCCAGATGAGAGAGGCTGTTTCAAGCTGCCCCATTATAGCCTATGGGTGAAACAAAACTGAACAGTGGTATCGAATCGAAATGAATTCAAAATGAAGAGTTTTGAGGTTTCGACGGAACAGCTTAAGTCAAAACAGAACAATGCCGTTTTGCAGAGCCCTTGTGGGCTTGGCCCTCTACCAGGGACCTCTTAAGCATGTATTGAAAACATTTTATAGAAGCAGGACATTGGCTGCCAAGATCTCCCTGTGTTACTTATGGCAGGTTAGGGTATTAGGTCTAGGTTTTGTCAGGGTTGATGGTAGTCTTACGTAGAGTTTAGATTGTGGTTTGTATGGGATGGTTTGGATAGGGATGATCCTGCCTCAAGCAGGGGGTTGGACCTCTGGAAGTCCCTTCCAACCCAGCTTCTCTATGATTCTGGGGTAAATGACTTAAGCTAAACAAAAAGGTACTCATACTGGATCATACTCATTCCTCATCATCAGGGATCCTGGTTTTCCATTTCCCATGGAAAACCAGAGAAAAATCGTGGATTCCCTGCTTTTGCAAACAGCTCTGCAGGCTAGTTGAGCTCTAGCCTGCAAGAGCTGTTTGCAAACAGAGCAGGAAACCCCCAGCCCTGCCCAGAGAAGAAGGGGGAGTGGAAAGGGCGGGGTCCGAGGCTCTCAGTCAGCCACAGCTCCACTCCACTCAGCTTCACCTCAGGCTCCAGAAGCAAAGAGTAAGTGGGGCTTGCATGGGGCTGGGGGCCCCTATGGCAGGGCTGGGGGGTTGCGAGTCATGGCTAGGGGGAGCCAGGAGCTGACCCCACTCCCACCCGAGCAGGCAGAGCAGTGGGGGAACCAGCTCCATGCCGCTTCTGCTGTAGCTGCCTGCTGTTGGGGGCAGGGAGCTGCAGACATGGGTCCCTGGCCCCATAGTCCTAGCATCTGGGGGCTCCCTCCAGCAGGGCCAGGGGGCAGGGGCCTGTTGGGAGCTTTTAATTTTAATAACGGATTTTGGGGTTTTTAATCAGAGAATTTGTGATTTTTTTTAATCAGAGAAAACTAGGATCCCTGCTCATCACTCAGGAAATCATTTATGTTCTTTACATTTTCAGCTAAGGGTTACATGGATTAAATGCTTGTTAACATGGCATCTCTTTAAAACATAAGACAAAGCTCACCCAAAATTCAGATATATTTCTGAAATAAGTACAGTGGTGGCTCCCCTTAAGGCAGAAGTGGGCAATTATTTTGGCAGCAGGGGCAGGGAGGGGGGCACTTAAGGAGTTTTGGTAAGCTCAAGGGTCAGAGGGCTGGGGTAAGACCCAGCCTTGGCCCTGTCACAGCTATTAACACCACTTGGCGTGGCGGTAGTGCAGGGGGTGTAGCGGCTAAGGAAGATGGCAATTTATGTTATCTGACCCTGGGTCCATCTGTCTATTCCACAACCACCACCAGGCATGCCAGATGGAGTGGGTGTGGTCTCCATGGAGACTGACCTGGGACCCCCAAGGGCAGGGCATGCTTGGCCAGGTAGATGGGATGGGGCCATTGCTGGGCAGGGGGTGTTGGGGTCACAGAGCAATGACAGTGTGGACCCAGGCACAATCCCTGCACATCCCAGCTTGTGGAACTGGCACCTGTCACAGGGACACGCGGTGACTGGATCATGGTTCTGCCCTGGCCCCTGGCCCCACACTGTCATTGCCCTGCAATCCCAGCCCTGCCCACTCACCACTGCATCCCATCTGCCTGACCAAGCACGCTCTGCTGCGGCGGGTCCTGGACTGGTCTTCATGGAGACTGTGTCTACCTGATAGTGGGTGTGGGATGAATGGGCCCAAAGTGACTTGGCAGTGGGGCTGAGGTCTGGAGGCAAGGCACATACCTGCTCCTGGGTGGCACTGGTTGCTGGGAAGCCGTGTCTGGCTACTGGGCTACTCTTGCCCTACCTTGTTGAATGCAGCTCCTGGCATGCCCAAGAGCTGTGTGCAGGGATAGGGCAGGCTGCGCCAGCTGGCAACTCTGTGCTGGGGGCAGCGGGACCAGCTGTACATGCCAAGGTCTGGATTGCCTCCTCCCGCCCCCCACAAAGGGACCTGCCATGTGCCAAATAGAATCACTTGGTGGGCCATACTTTGGCTTAAGGCAACAGTAGTTTTGACTGGCAGGGCTTAAGTAGCACTCAGTCACCAACTATTCAGTCACTGTAGTGAAACAGAAACATTGTTAACAACTCAATTCAGACACCAGCAAGCTCCCACCTATTTTTGTTTTGAAGGCATCCATAAGTAAACACTTACCAGCGCAATGCAGTGGTTAACAAATCTTGTGTCATGGTGGTACCGCTTTTCATTCAGGAAAGTTTTGACAAGCTGCTCTAACAAGGCAGATATGTGTTTTTGCCCATCTTGAACAGGAAGGCATCCTTCTGCCCACGTCACATACCTGCAAGGACACCCCTGCATCAGTGACTGGCCAGTGCCGTATTTTCAAACCCAGACCTCTGCTACAGGCACACGAGCACTGACCTGTCCCAGGGATCCAGCGGGTCGTCCCCTTGGTAGTTCTGTATCTGGGCTTCAAACACCCTGCGAGGGCAGACAGAGAAAGAGGCATTGCAAAGGTGGCCAGCACCAGGCCGGGGCAACCTGAGCGTGCAGGTGGTGTGGAGCAGGCCAGGCAAGTTCCCACCTCACTCCTCGGGGGTGGAGGGTAGCCAGTCAGCCGCAGCCCCCCTCCCCCCGGGGGGGGGGGGCTTAGCCAGTCAGCCGCAGGGGGGACCACACGAGGCAGATCGTAGAGGGAGAGGGGGGGCAGCAGATAGGGCAGGGGAAGGGCGCGGGGGCACCGTAGGGCGAAGAGGTCCCGGGTGCGGGGAACAGACAGGCCAGCTCCATGGCAGCAGCAACCGCACCCCCACCCCGGCCGGTCCGGAACCAACGGGCCGCCGCGGATTTAAACCTCCTGCGCAGGCGCAGAGCGGGAGCAAGCCGCCGCGGGATTGGCCCGCAGCCTCCTCCGTCAGCCAATCACGTGGCGAACCCCGCGTTGTGGGGGGCTGGAGCTGGTTGCTGTCCAGGGGGCGTGGCTTCGGGCTCCCCGGCTCCGGGGGTGGACTTGTACTGGGCCGAGAATCGCGGGGGATGCGCCGCGCCGCGCCGCGCCACCGCTGCCTAGCAGTGTTGTCCGGTGTACCGTATTGCGCGGTCATTTCAACCCATGTAGGATGCTCAGTCAGTAATAGTAAATAAGCAGTGCCTGCCCAGAAGAGCATGCCATCCTTTTACCCGTCTGTGAAATATGAAACACCAGAACCTGAAGGAAACACGACCACGTCCTGTTTGCCACCAAGCAAGGTCGAGGTAAACGGACTATTCCAACTTTTCTCTGAGCCCAGGCTGCGTCTAAAATGAACTGTTCCAAACAGGGGTTGGTCTGAGGACACGGGCAGACCAGGGTCTTTCTTTTATTAGACCAACTCAGATAGTTGGAAAAATTCTTCTTAGCAAGCTTTCGGGTAAAAACACCCTTCGTCAGGCTGAGGCGGCGTCTGCAGTTGGTGTGTGCTCTTCCTGAATGGAAGGAACAGTAAAGATTTTACCACACCTTTAACTCCCTATGAAATATGAACCTGGCAAGGAAAATACCCTGACTGAGGTAATACAATTAAAATGGCACTGTGTAGTGGAGGGTTGCACCCTTGCCTGCTTGCAAACAGGACTCCCTACAAGAGCCTCACAGTTAGGTTCCCACTGACCAGCTTCCAGTGAGAGGATCATGGCTACGTGCCGACTTTATGGAAATGGGAGATTTCTCCCTAGCTTGCTCCTGCAGCAGTACGACTGAGGGCAAGCAAAACCTGGGGGCATCCGAACCCCAAGCCTTTGGGCCTGCACGTGGGATGCCTGCCAAAGGATTTGGAAGAATCCGAAGCCCCAGGCTGACAAGTCTTGGATGGAGGATACTTGCCCTCCACCCAAGGGCCACATATGATTCTTGAAGGATTCAGAGGATTTGGAGCTGATCTGGCTAATTTGACCTGGGACATGAAAAACTTTCCTTAAAACAGAAAAGACATATGAACTTTCATTTCTGCCTAGGAGAACTTTTGCAATCTTTTCTCCTATGCCTGAAGAAGGGTGCTTGTGCCCCCGAAAGCTTGCAATTAAAGACTTTTTTTTGTAAAAATCTAGTTGGTCTAATAAAGGATATCACTGTACCATGAGTTCTGATTCCAAATTGTATGATAATTTTTGAGGAAGCTAATTTATGCATTATATGCAAAACCCAAGTCATTCTCAAGGAGTCTTAACCGACTTTTGGGTTTTTTTATTCATACAGTTTATTTATTCATAGTTTATTTATTCTGTATTAATAAAAGTTTATTTATTCATACAGAATACAGCACCTGAAACTTCTGAGAAATGGTGAAAAAGTGCAATTATTTTTCCTTCATTTCTGATGTTCATGATACTTTTATTTTTGTTGAGAAACAGTTCAAAATATTTTTGCCCATCTTTAACAACTTAAATGAGATCAAAACACTAAAAAAAATAAATTCTCATCTTTCCTCTTTTTGTTCCCCCTTTTCTTTTTTAGAAATGAATGGCAGGGAAACAAAAACGTATGGATTCCTGTCAGTTGAAACTTATCCTAGTCAAAATGTGTGAAATAAGAGCTTTTGGTTAATGGCATTTATTGAGGAAACTGGAAAACAATTAAATGAAAAGGTAACTATTTTTTATTGGTTTAAAAGACACATTCTATGTGAATTCTTTGATAAACCATAATTACCACTTATAATATTTTTAACTGTCATTGTTTGATTATTCATCTCTGAAACCTCAGACCCCAGCTATTATGTGAAAATGTCAGCTTTCTGTTTTCTTCCTTTTTTTTTTTTGCCTTTTTTTTACCCTGAGGAAAGCAGGCTGTAAAATAGAGGAGGATAATAGCGATGGTGACAGTGTGTGTGGACTCAGTTCCAGTAGTGATTACATTGACATGTCTGGGGCTGCTAATAGGCAGAAGACTCAACTTTCTTCTGTGGAGCCTAGTGCTCTGATGGCACTGCTTAGAGTCAAGGAGGTGCTTTCACTGTTTCCCTGCCCATTTGCCAGCCTCCAGCACCACACGGCCCTTAGCTGCATTGCCGGACTGTGAGAGCATGGGGCCTGCACCGGTACCTCAGGGCCAGAAGCGGGAGTGTGTGCGTGTGTGTGTGCAGTGAGGGAGGGGCAGGGTGTGTGTGTGTGTTCATAGGGCAAGTCCCACACCCACATGCACACCCCACCATACACATGCACCCATACTCCCCTCGCACTGCCATATGTACAGAGACCCCCCACAAATCCCATACCCACCCACACCCCACATATCCACACACGCACATGCTCCCTCACCCCACATCCCACACACATCCACACCCTCCCCCACATACCCAGATACCCACAGCCCCCCACAATGTACAAGAGTAAGACTTTATTTTAAGCTATTGTGCTATTATTTCTATATATACTACACAAATGCATGTATATCAGGACAAAAATATTTTTTGAAATCAAATTAATTAATATTGTAGATGTTCAATTTTTAGAATATAATTTGGTACTTTTCTGGTTCTAAGATGGCAAAACCCCTTACTGAAAGGAGTATTTGGGGGCAAGGAGAGAGACTTCTTGTGTCAAAGGTTAGGGGTTAGAGTTCAGGACTTCTGGTCACAAGTTGGTGACCTGTCAAGAGGCGGGGCTATACCCATGTGGCCCTCAACAGCTTGCCAAAACTCGGTCAGTTCTTTCCTGATAAACGAGCCATCATGTTTCACAATGAGAAACAGCTTGTGGGAGAAAGACCAGGGGCATATTTAGAGCAAAAGAAGTTGTTGTATTTGATATGCAATTTTCCCCTAGGCAGGGGCAGAGTACACCCCAACTTTAATGTGAGAACCTTTAAAGTACCGTTGGTACAAGGGCTAACGTAGGCATCTAAAAACCTACCTGGGAGGTGGGGCAGCTGAACTGGAACTTGAAGAATTGGCTCGCTGGGCCTGCAAGGGGCATGAAATGAAATGAATCAATCAGAGTGAGATCCTTCCCATAAAGGAAAGATTGCAGCAGTTAGTGCAAAGGCTTCTGAAGGGAAGCAGGGTAAAGGGAAAAGCTGTCAGAAATGAAAGCCCAAGCCCAATAAGCAGAATAGTAGCAGAGGCAATTCCAGTCCTGAGACTGGTAATGATACTAGTGGGCATAAGCCACGAATGTCTTTTGTTAAGTAAAACCTGAGTCAAAGGCAACTTGAGGAGGAATTGTGATGGTTCCCAGGAGAGGAAGAGATGCTTTGATTGGCAGAAGCATCCTTCTAACCTAAGGAACACTGTATGGAAGGAATTGTTGCAATATGAGAGTGGACATGATATTGATGGCTTGCCAACTGGAGAGTTGTGAAAGAAGCTTATAGAGCATCATGAGAAAAAGGCTGTGAAGGATAGGTATAATGCTGGTAAAATGGAAAGGCTAAGGTAGGGCCTCCACAAAGTGTTTCCTTAGCCTCAGCCTCTGATCACTGAGACAGCTTGGTGCTTCTCAGGCCTCCCCAGGTGATCACAGCACCGTTAAACGTTGATGATTGAGAGCAGCCATTGATCCCAGTGACTCTCAGGGGCCAACAAGAAACACCGAGGTGTGAAAATAACCAGAACATGTTATTGGACACAGGTTCACCATTCTCATTGGTTAGCAATGAGAATGGGGTCTTTAAAAATTAGACATCCATGGCATATAAAAGGTTAGAAAGCTTTGATGGGAACAAAAGTTCAGTGGGGTTCACTGGCCTGAAGCCATTCCGAACTGGAAACCAAAAGGGGGGTGTCTAAATTTGGCTTGTCAGAACTGCGTGGTATAGGAATATTGGGCATGAAAATTTGGCATGGTAATTGACCTGCCCAATAGGGAAATTTGAATTGGAAATTTGGGGCCACAACAGGCAGAGGTTTTAGAGGTAAGTGCCCATCTCAGCTGTGCTGTGATTTAAAGCAAGCAAAGAGTTGTTCCTGCCTGAATGGCAAGGAGACATACTTGAGATGGCTAGTAAATTCCAATTTGTCTGGGCTAGGTTGAAGCTCTCCCGTGGGAGAACTGATCAGGAGGTAAGGGGTCAAGGCACTGACCCTCCACCCCAGCACCAATATAAGTTTCACAGTGAAGCCGTGTCCAGTATAAAAGTCACCATCAATGCTTTCTTAGAGCAGAATGTGATCATTGAGACTCAAAACACCTGTAATTCACTGGTCTGGCATGTGAGGAAAGTGGATGAAATAACATGGTACTTAACTGTAGATTATAGAGTGTTGAATCCACACACTCCATCTTTGGTGCCCATCATTGTGAACTATCCAGAGGTGATGTCTGCAATTTCCAGTGGTGCCCAATGGTTCTCCATCCTGGATCTTGTGAATGCATTCTTTGCAATACTGCTTGCAGAAAGTTGTTGATATAATTTCACCTTTTCTTTTAACAACCAACAGTATACTTTCACACACCTACCACAGGGGTTCAACAACTTCCCTGTATATTGTGTGACGGCGGCGTGCCGCCATCACGGGCACAGGCTAAGGGCAGGAAGGGTTGCGGGGCAGAGACGACCCCGAGACAGAGCCTCAGGCGGGGGTACTTACCTCTGGGAGAGACGGCGGCGTCGGAGCCGAGACCGCGGCTGCAGCCGCAATTACAGCCACGCGAGCCGGCATTACGCCGGTTATTTAAGCAGTTGTTTCCAGTGAGGGAAACAGCTGAGCCAATTGCGGCGGGTGCGGCAACCACCGCGGGAGAGTTCAAAAGCCCCGGCAGCACCCACGGGCAGGGGGAGTGAGAGAGAGAAGGAGAAGGCGGGCAGCACCGCCAGTGTGCTGCAGCTCCCCCTTGGGAAAGGCACCAGCAAGGCTGCGCCGGACCCACACTGAAGCTGAGGCAAGGTTTGGAGCCCCTGACAGAGGCAGGAGGAGGCTCAAAGCCTCTATCAGAGGCAGGGGGCAGGAAGCTCCTGGTCCTACCCCAGGTAGGGAGCGGAGAAGCTCCAGGATCCCTCTCGGGAGGAGGGAATCAGAGGGAGCAACGAGACTCCCTGCACGGAGGAGCAGGTGCCCTAAGGGAAATAGGGACAGGGATAGGCGGAGCCATCCTGAGCGATCGCAGGGTCCCGGACACCAGGACGCGAGGTCTCCCCACCCAGGCAGAATATTATTTCTAGAGGAAATGGAGAGGAAGAAGGACTGCCAGAGCTAGCTGAGGAGCCAGCGAGAGTAGAAGACAGGCTGGCCCAGAGATATCGCTAGGCCTGGGTCCCCACAGTCGGAGGAAACCAACGGCAGGCCTGCAGTGCACCGCAGGCCACCATACCACCAGCACGTGATCGGTTGGTGAGTGGACAGGGTGTAGGGGTGGCGGAGCCCCATGGAACAACAGAAGCATCAACCGTGAATACACCTGCACCGGGGAACCCCTCAACTAACAAATGAAACATAACAGCAAAGTCCGGGCAGGCGGGACGAGGGGAGGGGCTACCTAGACGGCGGGGGATACCGGACTCGAGACGTCCGTCATCACAGTGGTGCATTGGCCGGGAATTTTTGCTTCGGCACTAACGGGGCAGGGTCCCCACCCGAGATTGAAGCAAGATGCAACCATCGGTGGTAGCACATGCCGAATTGCTGATGCAAGCCATCCAGACTATCAGGCAGGTGTTGGAGGTACAACACCTGCAGGGGGCTCATCAACAAGAATGGATGCAGCGTAATGCCCTGTTCAGGATGCCCCGCATGACAAAGGATGATGATCCGGAAGCCTACATAGAGGCCTTTGAAAGGACCGCCATCCAGACGGGGCTGGATTGGGGCCAGTGGAGACACCAGCTAGGGGCACTGGTGATCGATAAAGCCCAAGCTGCGTACAGGGCACTGTCCAGGAAGGAGGCCCGAGATTACGAGGCCGTCAAAGCCGCGATTCTTTATCGGCTGGAGATCTCTCCCGAGAGCTACCGGCAAGCGTTCCGGGCTCGCAAGCCAAGAGAAAGTAGGCGCCCCCGTGGCTTACTACAAGCCTTACGGGATTCCCTACAGAAGTGGCTGCCGGCAGGAAAGTTCAGTCGTGAAGGGGTGTTAGATCAAATATTACTAGAACAGTTCCTCCTGGATTTAGAAGAGGACACTCAGAGGTGGGTGCGGAGGCACCAGCCACAGTCCAGCGAGGAGGCCTTGCACTTGGCAGAGGCTTTCTCTAACTTGGAGAAAGAAAGAGGAAGTGGACGAGGCCTCCGGGTCTCGAGGGAGAATCCGATGAGTGAAGGGGAATGCAGGACAGCACCGAAAAAGGGAACCCCAAAGGGGGTGGTATGTTATCGCTGCGGAAGAACTGGACACATCTCCTGGGACTGTGGGGTGGGGCTAAGTGAGCTGAGCCGCGGTCCTATGGGATATCTGCCAATGCGGGAGAAGGGCAGGGAAACAGAAAAGGGCGAACCCATGGACTGTAGTGTTGGGTTCACGAGCCCTGAAGAAGGGTGGAAGCGCCCAATGGTCACAGCCTGAATAGACGGCAAGGCGGTGAGGGCAATGCTAGATACAGGGTGTTCCCAGTCCTTGCCCCGGGCAGACCTCGCCCCGCCGATCAGGAGGAAGGAGGCTGGTACCATCAACGTGACTTGTATTTTAGGCGGAGAAATGCGATTCCGCTGCTGTTATGTGCCCATCAGGGTAATGGAATTCCATGGTGCGCTGCGGGTGGGACTGGCCCCATCATTAGCATGCGAAATGATTTTAGGACAAGAATGGGAACCATTCTACACTGTGTTAGAGAGAGTGCAAGCAACTGAAGAGGAGAGGAAACGGATTAAGCAGGGAGAAGGATGGGCGGCCGAGAACTCCGAACCCTCCAATTGGGAGGTCGGGGATGGCATTAACCTGGAGTCCCTGGTGAGTGCAGCGCAGTTTCGACGGGCTCAACAGGAGGACAGGGAGCTCCAGTTGCTGAGGATCAGTGACCCCGGAGAGGGAACGTCCCGGAGGCAGGAAGGCTTCGATGTAATGGGCAGTTTACTGTATCGGGTGCAACGGGAGGAGGGAGGTGCGTTGGAAGGGAGGCAGCTGGTGGTCCCATCTCCCCTATGGCACCTCATATGGAAACTGGCCCATGCTTCCCCGATGGGGGGGTCACCTGGGACGCACCAAAACCCGGGTTAGATTAACCCAGGAGTTCTTCTGGCCACACCTGCATGAGGATGTGGAACGGTGGGGAGCAGCATGCCCGGAGTGCCAGAGAGCCCAAGAGTGGGGGCCACCTAGAGCGCCCCTAAGGCCGATGCTGATAATTGAGACTCCATTTTCCAGAATCGCATTGGATATAGTGGGTCCTCTCCCAAAATCACACAATGGGTACCAATACATCCTGGTTTTGGTGGATTATGCCACCCGATTCCCAGAAGCTGTCCCACTGAGGTCCATTACAGCCCCAAGAGTGGCTGGGAGGAGCTACTCAAGTGGATGGCACAGGTGGGCATCCCACAAGAAATACTTACCGATCAAGGGACGAATTTTATGTCGGGGGTGATGAAGGCCCTTTGTAAGACCCTGGGCATCACACAGTTAAGAACGTCAGTTTATCATCCCCAAACGAACGGCCTGGTGGAGAGACTGAATGTCACTATTAAACGGCTACTCAGACGCTGTTCGCAGGAAGATCCCCGACAGTGGGACACCCTTCTGACACCTCTGCTATTCGCTTTGCGGGATGCCCCTCAGGAATCAACTCGCTACTCACCGTTCCAGTTGGTGTATGGTCACAGTCTGAGAGGCCTATTACAAGTTGTCAGAGAAGAGTGGGAATGACCAGTGGGATTAGGAGTCTCTGCAGAGAGATACCGTCAGAAGCTGCAGACTCGTATACAGAAAGCCCAGCGGATTGCAGGACATAACATGAGGAAGGCACAAGAGCAGCAGGAGACCCAGTACAATAGGAGGACGAAGGCTTGCACCTTCCAACCCGGGGACCAGGTTCTGGTGTCGATACCTACCACCTCAAGCAAGCAACTGGCGATGTGGCAAGGACCGTTTACGGTGATACGACAAGTAGGACCAGTTGATTACAAGGTACGTAAACCGGGCCACCTCCGGGAGCAACAAGTCTACCACGTAAATATGCTGAAGGTGTGGAAGACCCCTCAAGGGTGGATGGCACAAGAGAAGGCAGGGGAGGGGGATTTAGGACCCCTCTGCCCGGGGTTAGGACGGGCCACACAGGAAGAGGCTGTGCACTTGAGTAAGGAATTGAACGGCCAGCAACGACAGGAGTTACTAGCCGTAGTAGAGAAGTTCCAAAGGGTGTTCCAAGAAACCCCAGGGAGAATAACAAACATCCAGCATGAGATAAGGACACCTCCAGGCACGTTGGTCAGAGAAAGGTGGAGACCAATACCCCAGCAGTGGCAACAAGAAATACAGCAAGAAATATCAAGAATGCAGGAGCAGGGGATTATTCGACCATCACGTAGTCCAGGGCATAGCCCGATCGTACCAGTGGCAAAGCCAGATGGATCGCTAAGGTTATGCATAGACTTTAGAAAGTTGAATGCCCTAACAACTTTCGACGCCTTCCCGATGCCATATGTAAGCCACCTCATCGAGAAAATCGGGGAGGCACGATACATATCAACCCTCGACCTAGCCAAGGGATATTGGCAAATTCCCTTGCGCCACACAGACTGTGCCAAGACCGCGTTCGGAACCCCTTGGGGCCTATTTGAATTCGTGAGAATGCCCTTTGGACTCAACAGAGCGGCTGCCACCTTCCAGAGGTTAATGGATACGTTGCTGGCGCCGCATGCAGCATATGCAGTGGCTTATATAGATGATATTATCATATCCACCTCTGGTTGGGAACAACACCTAAGGGTGCTGAGTGCCATCCTGGAAGAGCTCCAAACAGCAGGACTAACCGCCAACCCCAAGAAGTGCAAACTGGCAGAAAGGGAAACGGCCTACTTAGGGTTTCGGGTCAGACAAGGAACAATACGACCCCTATCCAACAAGATCAAGGCCATAAGGCAGTTTCTGGAGCCCCGGACATGCAGGCAACTACGTTCCTTTTTGGGACTCATTAATTACTACTGCCGGTTTATACCGCATTTTGCAAGTATGGTGGCGCCCCTCATGGACGCGTTGGCTGGAGCCCCCTCAGCAAATCTAAAGTGGACCCAAGGGATGAGAGAAAGCTTCCACAATTTAAAGGAGGCGATGCATCAAGACATCATGATGCACACACCGAATATTAATGCCCCTTTTATCTTACAGACGGATGCGTCGGGACGGGCGTTGGGGGCAGTGTTATTGCAGAAAGGAAAGGAAGGTGAACGCCCGATTGCCTTTGCGAGCTGGAAGCTTAGCCACACGGAAACAAGGTATGCTACTCTGGAAAAGGAAAGCCTGGCCATACGGTGGGCCATAGAGCACTTCCAATACTACCTCATGGGGAAAGAATTTCTAGTGGTAACGGACCAGGGTCCTTTGCAGTGGTTAACGAGAAAGCGAAGCACGAATGCCAGAATTACTCGCTGGGCACTGGCATTACAACCGTTCAAATTCACAGTAGTACATCGTCCAGGCAAGGATAACTTTGTAGCTGATTTTTTATCCAGATGGGAAGATCCTGACCAGCCGGGGGAATCAGACCACAGCCATGGCAAAGAATACCAAACCAAATATGACGCAGGACACACTGACCAGACGCCACAAGGCGGGAGTTCTGGGACGGGGGTGTCCCGCCATCACAGGCACAGGCTAAGGGCAGGAAGGGTTGCGGGGCAGAGACAACCCCGAGACAGAGCCTCGGGTGGGGGTACTTACCTCTGGGAGAGACAGCGGCGTCAGAGCCGAGACCGCAGCAGCAGCTGCAGCCGCAATTACAGCCGCGCGAGCCGGCATTACGCCGGTTATTTAAGCAGCTGTTTCCGGTGAGGGAAACAGCTGAGCCAATCGTGGCGGCCGCCGCGGCCGAGTTCAAAAGCCCCGGCAGCACTCGTGGGCAGGGGGAGTGAGAGAGAGAAGGAGAAGGCGGGCAGCACCGCCAGTGTGCTGCAGCTCCCCCTTGGGAAAGGCACCAGCAAGGCTGCGCCGGACCCACACTGAAGCTGAGGCAAGGTTTGGAGCCCCTGACAGAGGCAGGAGGAGGCTCAAAGCCTCTATCAGAGGCAGGGGGCAGGAAGCTCCCGGTCCTACCCCAGGTAGGGAGCGGAGAAGCTCCAGGATCCCTCTCGGGAGGAGGGAATCAGGGGGGAGCAACGAGACTCCCTGCACGGAGGAGCAGGTGCCCTAAGGGAAATAGGGACAGGGATAGGCGGAGCCATCCTGAGCGATCGCGGGGTCCCGGACACCAGGATGGGAGGTCTTCCCGCCCAGGCAGAATATTATTTCTAGAGGAAAAGGAGAGGAAGAAGGACTGCCAGAGCGAGCTGAGGAGCCAGCGAGAGTAGAAGACAGGCTGGCCCAGTGATATCGCTAGGCCTGGGTCCCCACAGTCGGAGGAAACCAACGGCAGGCCTGCAGTGCACCACAGGCCACCATACCACCAGCACGTGATCGGTTGGCGAGTGGACGGGGTGTAGGGGTGGCGGAGCCCCATGGAACAACAGAAGCGTCAACTGTGAGTACACCCGCACCGGGGAACCCCTCAGCTAAAGAACTCCACTGAAACCCTCTCACAAATCAAACATAACAGCAAAGTCGTGGCAGGCGGGATGAGGGGAGGGGCTACCTAGACGGCTGGTGATACTGGACTCGAGACGTCCGTCATCACAATTGCCATGGGTTTGTTACCTGAATGTGGGATGTATTTGATGATTGTGGTAAGTGTAATATAATACCTTATGTTGATGATGTTCTAGTGACAAGAAGTACCAGAGAGGAATGTCTTGACCGTACCAAGAGAGTGTCATTGAGCGCATAGGATTTAAAGTCAACCCAGCTAAAGCTCATTTGGTTC
>NW_005842125.1:2224730-2236385 GCF_000455745.1 Alligator sinensis | reverse complement strand
AGTGTGTCAAATACCTCGGGTTGGAACTAAGAGCGAATGGTAGGACCCCTGATGCTCACAGGGTAGACTTAATTTGTAAGCTACCAGCACTGACAGACACTACCACACTCTGCAGTTTCCTAGAGATGGTTGGATTTATCAGGGAATTTATTAAAAATGTTGCAGAAATTGTAGCACCCCTGTACTATTTCTTAAAGAAAGGAGTGCCCTGGAAGTGGAGTCCAGAACACTACGAGGCTATTAAGCAGCTTAAAACTGTTGTCACGAAGGCCCCAGCCTTGGCATATCTTCATGTAAATAGTCCCTTTATTTTAGAATTAGCAACAACTAACTGTTCTATTGGAGCTATATTCTCACAGGACCACGGCACCAGGAAAATACCAGTGGCCTATGCTACAGCTGTTGAAAGATAATTTTCTTCATGTGAGCAAGAAATTCTGGCACTCGTGTGGGCAGTCCAGCACTGGAGGTACCTCATGGGCGTTGTGGCCATTACACTTAGAACATCACATATACCTATCAAGTACATACTATCTGGAAAAATCAAAGATAGCGGAGTTTCATAGTAGCTAGGGTCAGGAGGGACCTGAACAGATCATCTAGCCCGACCCCCTGCCACAGGCAGGAATGAATGCTGGGTTCACAAGACCCCAGACAGGTGATTGGCCAACCTCCTCTTGAATTTGCCCAAGGTAGGGGCGAGGACCACTTCTCTGGGAAGTTGGTTCCGTCTTTTGGCCACCCTAACTATAAAATATTGCCTTCTGATCTCTAACCTAATCCTATTCTCCATCAGTTTATGACCATTGTTCCTTGTCACCCCAGGTGGTGCTGGGGAGAAAACGGCTCTACCTATTTGCTGTTTAGCTCCCCTGATGAATTTGTAGTCAGCCACCAGGTCCCCCCTCAGCCTCCTCTTGCTGAGGCCGAACAGGTTCAGGTCCCTCAGTCTCTCCTCATAGGGCCTGTCCTGCTGCCCTCTCACCAAGCGTGTGGCCATCCTCTGAACCCTCTCCAGGCCGGCCACATCCCTTTGGAAGTGCGGTGCCCAGTACTGGACGCAATACTCCAACTGTGGCCTGACCAAAGTCGCATAGAGGGGGAGTATCACCTGTCTGGACTGGCCTGAGATGCATCTTTGGATGCATGACAAGGTATGGCTGGCCTTGCTGGCTGCGGTCTGGCATTGGCGGCTCATGTCCTCTTCATGTATTGCAAAGTGGACTATTGAGCTGCTAAACTGACATTAACACTGAAGTCATAGGAATCACCCCAGTGGCCCCGTATAAGCTATGTATAGATGGTGATAATCATGAATGCCCACTTCCTGTGTCTATAGATAATCCTGAACCAGAAAATGTCTGGTATACAGGAGGGGAAACCTATCCTCTTCAGGATCCTAATGTCATCACCTGGTTTGTAGATGGGTTGTCCTACCATATGGATGGAACAGCGTATACAGGTTATGCCGCAGTAAGAGTGTCATCAAGCCAAAGTGTGGAAAACATTGTAAGTGGGAGTTGTTCACCTCACTCAGTGTAGTCGGCTGACGTCGTTGCTATCATTGTGGCATTACAAAGTACACCACCTGACCATGATGTAGTCATCTTTTCAGATAGCAATTGGACCATCCATGCATCGGTAGACCGGCTCTCAGTATGGAAGTGAAGAGGATTCAAATAATCGGATGGTAAGCCTATTGCCTGCCTGTCAGAATTGCAGCTTGCTTGGCACCTTGCAGCACAGCGATCAGGTCCGGTTCAACTGGGAAAAGTAAAAGCGCACTGGAAAGGTAGACCTGGATTTGATTTCAACAGTCAGGCAGATGCTGCTGCAAAGGTGGGAGCTAAATCTGGCCCTGAATGGGTCATGCCCGAGATGGAAGAGATTTTCCTTATCTCAAAAAATACTCCCACCATCCCTGATCCAATTGATTTAATTGGCTTACAGAAAAAGGATGTTGAAATTAAAAAATTAGTAGGTCAGAAGAAATTTAGAACCTGGGGTATTTGGCAGGAGCCCTCCAGACTAGTTTTAGCCAGAAAGGAAGAAGATCCTTCAGTCTGGGTTCTACCCAAGAGTGTCTGACATGAATTACTCTCTCTTGCACACGACCATGAGCATTTTGGAATCAACAAAACAGTTCCCTAACTAGAATCAACTGACTGATGGCCATGGATCTGCAATGATGTTGAAAACTATATTAACAATTATTTACCATGTGCTGCTAACAACGCATACAATAAGGTGGTTAAAGGACCTTTAAGACACCAATGTGTCAAGGGGCCATGGTCCTGTCTTCAAATAGACTGTATTGGACCATTGCCAAAGACAGCAAGAGGCAACCTCGATTGTTTAGTTATAGTAGATTCATTTAAAAAATGGATCAAAGCCCTTCCCACCAGAAATAATACTGCCAAGACCACAGTGAGGATATTAATTGAGGGAGTATTCTCTAGATGGGGATCTCCTCATCATATTAATTCAGATCAGGTCCTCATTTTGTAGGACAAATTACTAAAAAGGTATGCTTGGCATTTGGAATTAAACAACATCTCCATATAGCAGGTCACCCCCAAAGCTCTGGACAGGTAGAGAGGTCTGATAGAACACTGAAAACAGCCTAACACAAAGTGGTACAGACAACTGGAAAAGACTGGGACATGAAATTACCATTAATTTTGATGGCCATCAGAAGCAGTGTGACAGTCCATGGAGTCAAACCTCATCTGGCAATGACCGGCAGGCTTATGTGCCTCCCAGAAAATTGGTGGACCAAATCCAGGATCACAGATGATGTCCAACTGAAGGTTCTAACAGACATGGGTCCAAAAGCTGATAAAAACCGTGCAATAAATTCATCTTTACATTGCAAAGTCTCTAGGTTTGAAACAACAATGGATGGACAAACAGTTTGGTCACTTAAGTGACCCCATAGAATGGGAAATTGGCACGAGAATGATGTACAGAGTTGTGCATGAAAAACAGCACAGACTGTCCCCACATTGACTTGGGCCAGTTCGTATTATAGACAAAGATAGCCCAACCGTCTATGTAATAGAAATTAGGAAAGATCGAAAAAGCATTCAGAAATGGATGCATTCTAATCAACTGAAAATCTGGAAGAGAAAAACAGACCCATAAATGTATGTGATGTATTATTTTTATTTAATTGTCATGCTTGTATTTTAATAGTAAACATGAAGTCAGATATGTGAATCATGTGGATCTTCTTGACCCTGCTGATGCTGTCCCAATTTATGACCTTTTGCCCTGGAGAATGCCGTGGCTCTGTACCAAGGTGGATGGTATTGCATCCAATTTATTCAAGGCTTCAGTCATAGAGCTGTCGATTAGTGAAGAGGGCCAAGAACACTCGTCTCAAATTAAATTGTCAGTTTGGATTGTCAATTGGAGATCTCCAAGTATCCTAATTTCTACAAACCTCAGTATAAGCGAGCGTGGGGTTCCATCAGCCAATATGCATGATCAGGTATATACAGTGCAGTGCTCTTACCGTGATCATGACCCAACACCTGTTGAGGATAATGAGGTGTCATGGGGACGATCAGCTGGAAGAGCCCCAGACTACACATAGGGGACCCCTAGGGTGGGGACCATATACAGAAGAAAAAAATAATAACAGAAGAAAAACACTTACCTGCAGCAGGACCCGCTGCGCAGCTGGAACGAAGGAGGGAACCTGTGCAGGTCGTAAGCTTTATCCAGCTGAAGCCAGACGGTGACGTCATCGGCAGTCACTGGCTGGCAGAGATTAAAAGGACCACCGGCAAAGACAGGGGAAGAGAGGGAGATAGAGTCAGGGAAGACTCTCAGCAGCGGCGATGCTAGAAGTAATCAGGAGGAGAGAGAGCCGGCAGAGGCTCTCTGTACTAGCAACAACTGGGGTGTCAGGGAAGCAGGAGAGCCAGAGGAGTCTCTGCACCGGCAAAGTCTGGTGTGTCTGGGGAACAGGAGAGCCAGAGGAGGCTCTCTACACTGGCAAAGACTGGTGTGAGCAGCAAAAGAGGAAGCCTAGCAGGGCAGTGGTAGACTCGGCAGTGGCTCACAGCACAAGCAGCGGCCGACCAGTTCAGAAAGGACCGCAGGGCGCTGGAAGCGGAACACCTCAGACGACATTGGAGGAGAGCGACTCCATAAGCCACATTTGATGGCGTGAGGGGAGTAACGACCCGGGGAGAGGAGCCATGGCCACCTCTGGCCAGACAACGGGTCATCTCCCAGTGAGGTCCCAGGTACCGGGAGCGACATATTGACTAGCAGGGATGAGGACGTAGAGATAGTGATGAGAGAGTGATGAGTAGACACCTCCGTATCCTAGCAGTAGGGCTGGGGAAGGAAACCAGATGGACCCTCCCCAATTCGTAATTTTGTTTCATTTTTTTCTTTGCCCCCTTTTGAAGGGGTTGTGTGGAGGGATAAATGACGCCAGGGGACTGTCGCAGGGCACTAGGGTGCCCTGCTCCTTAAAGAGCTGAAACTGCTAAGGGAAGAGCCCTAGCAGTGAGCGGGGAGCCCCAGCTGCTGGTTACCAGGGCAGCCAGAACAAGCTAGTGGCCCACACCTGCCAGCGGTCAGCTGACCAGAAAGGACAGGGCCTGGCTCATATATGAACCCCAGGGCTGAGGCCAGGAAGGAAGTTCCCTGCTGGCAGCCAAGGGGGAAGGAGCTCTCCCTGAGTGAGACTGCATGAGAAGCTCCTGATACTGTTGTGGGATGGAGTATTCTCCGGTAGGGTTTGAATGACGTTATAGCCAGGCGGCTTGAATTTATGTTACAGCCCAGGGGCTTGTGTTTGGTTTATTGTTGTATAACACCGGTGGTTTGGGTAAGGCTATTAGGGTAAGGAGGAGGCCTCATAGGGAACCCACAGCAGCGTGGGGACACCAGCGCCAGAGAGGGCGCAGCATTTTGGGGCACACTGACCCCCAGCGCCAGAGAGGGTGAAGCACTATGCAGGGCTGTGGAAAGCCCAAGCGCCAGTGAGGCGCTGAGTGAGACAGGGCCATGGAGAGCCCAGGGAGAACAAATAGCAAATGGGGGTCAAATAACAATGAGGCCCAGACCAAACAATGTCAGTACCATCTGCGAGGCTTGGGGCATGGTAAAGGGATGGTTGGAGCCACACATAGCCCATAAGGCTAGGGTGCCCTGAAACACCTGTTGTGACATCTGTCTTGGAGCGGGACCCACCAGGGGTCCGGAAACCCACGGGGTCCAGAGAGTCAATCAAGACCGTGTCCAAGAGGACTGAAAGGCAGCCTCCCTATCAATCATTCAATCAAAGATGTGGCAGGGGAGAATAGAGGGTGCTCATTGGGCCAACTTGGCATGGTAAGGGGGCCTTGGGGAGCTCACAGCCATCCTGCAGGACCCCATCCCATGACAGGGACTAAGTCCCCTACCCAGAAAGGCAGTCCCAGTTAAAGGGAGAGAGCAGAATAGAGGCACTGGCAGGGGAGCTCCTTTCCATCCCTCCTTTTTTTTTTTCCCTTTTGGTAATTGTTTGATCTTTTCGGGTACCGGCTTGAGGCAGCTTAGGGCAGGAGGAGGCCTGGTTTAGGCCATATAGTGAATCATTTGAGCCACCACAAGAGCAAGTTCTGGGGTCGCAAGGCTCAGGAAAACGTCAAGGTCCAGAGTACGATAGCATCAGAAGAGTGGCCGACAAGATCCAGTGACCCATCAAAGGTGGGCGTGAGGCTGGGGTGTAGGGGAGGTGGAGCCCCATGGACGGCCACGTAGCGGACTGCCCGCCGTTGAGGAACCCCTCACGGTTTGCCTCCACACTGAAATTACATTCAAAGTCATGGCAGGCAAGTCTGGGGGCGACGACCTAGGTGATAAGCATCTACCTTACAAGAAACCTCGGGACATCTGTTGCCAACCGTCCAGGCCAAGGCCTCACGCAAACGGCTGTTGGAGGCCAGGCGGTCACATGAGGCAGTCTCTATCTTAATGTCAAGTTGTGGATCAAAAATTCATCACTAAATTGGTTTGTTTATGCCCTGTGAGCTAACTGAGAGATGTAACCTTACCTATCAGGCAAGGTGTGGTGGCATAATTGTATGCTGGAAACAAAGAATTGTAGCTATTGGGATACAAGAAAGGGACCTTGCTAGTTTAATTTTGAATTATAGTGCATCAGTTAAACCAACCCAGAAGCCAAAAGTGGATACATCATGCTATGTTCTTTGTTGGAAAGTTTTCTTTTCACATTTTTGTGGGAAAATCAATTGTTGTTTCACTACAGTTTCATCATTGGGCAAGAAGTAACTTCCCTATGGATTCTAAAGTTCAGTTTTGGTATTTACTTGATCCAGCAGGATGAATATTTACATTCTGAAGAAATGTATCCATATCCTATGATTCTTTAAATGGAACTGAATTTCAGTAGGAATATGGATATTGTGATACACCAAAGAATGTGACTAGCATCTATATGGACTACGTTGGAGTACAGTGGACCACTGCACACTTAAAATCCTCTGGATATTATGAAATTTTTGGTCCTGCAGGATTCAGAGATATATTCTTTGTTAATGTTGTTTTGAGTCCATATGTGAATGATTTGGATATAATTTTAAAGATAGAATAAAGATCACATCGAGCTATACTTAACCCAGTTAGAACAGTCAAAATGATAATTGTGACTTTAAACTATACAGATCTCATTGAACTAAACCCATTTTGCAGTAGATTCTTAAAGCCTCTCCCAGAGGAGTGTGATTTATGGTTACAGAAAACTGAGAAAAAGGAAGCTACTCAGGTAAAATTAAAAAGAGACTTAGGTACTGTCTTAGGTGGAACTGCCTTGAGAGTAAGCACTCTTGGTACTGTAGATCAAGAAGTAATTAGAAATAAACTGTCTTCAGTTGTAGACCATTTAGACAGTTTATCTAATCCAATCAATGACTCATTGGTTCAACTAGGGTTAAGGCTTTGGCAAAATTCAGAAGTTTTACCAAGCTGGGAACAACCTGAAGAAGATGATCATATCTTGATTCTTAATGCTGCTGATAAGAATCAAATTGATCTTTCTTTACCTTTGTCATGTCTTCAAGAGCAAGCATGGGTACAAAATGTTATAGCTGGTATGTTACGTCAGGGATATGAAGATCATATCCCCATGGAGGTGTCGGAGCTCATATGGGAAATAGCAACCCCCATGGAAATGAAATACAGGTTTCCCTCACCAACCACGGTTTTGAGTATCCACGGTTAATATTCTGTATACCATTTTGGCTACCATGGTATACAGTTTTGAGTAACAATGCTTTTCCATGGCTGTGCATCAGCCTGCCAAACCCCTGGCCTTGCTTGTAACTCTCCTCCCTGCCCCCACCCCTGGCTCCTTCAACCTCTGCTTTCTCAGCTGGAAGTGCACACAGTGGCAGGGAGCTGCCCTACCTGCAGTGGCAGGGCCCGCTCACTGCTGTTCCCTGCCACCCTGCTTCCCTCCCCCGTGACCCAGCACAGCAGGAAGTAGAGAAGCCGCATGGGGATCTCCTTGCCAGCCACTGCTTACCCTGTGCTCTCCTGGTGATGTGCCTCCTGCGCCTGCCTCTGGTTTGAGGGGTGCAGCCCTGTGTGCAGGAGCAGCATTGCCAGGGCACTGCAGGGCAGGCAGCAGCAAGCAAGGAGATTCCCATGTGGCTTCTCTGTTCCCTGCCATGCCAGGATGCAGGGGAGGGAAGCAGGGCAGCAGGGAACAGCAGCCCCAGCTGGGCCAGGTCATAGGACAGTGCGAACCCGGTGACTTGTCCAGGGGTGCAGGCGGGTGGGTCCCGCTGCCACCGGGCTTGGATTGTCCCATGACCTGGCCCAGCCAGGGCCCCATCCATGGGCTGCTGACCAGCTAATCATGCGCTGCTGGAGGTGGGCACAAAACACTCCCATCCCGCCATTCAGACAATCTCAGAGGGAGACCTTTTGAGGCAAGAGTAAGTAGCACACTGGAGCCTGGACAAATCTGCCCTGTGTAGCAAGCTATTCCTTTGATGTGCTGGGAGAATTTTCTGTGTAACCACTGGACATGCACTTTCCATATCCCTGCAGAGTTGGGAGTGGAGGAACTAGGGCTGTTGCCCAGGAGGTGCTGCCCACCTGGTTTCCTTGATGGAAAGTTCTGGTGTAAGAGGGGATGGGGTTTTCCTCTTGGATGATCCACTGCCAGAGAGCAGTTCCACTGGGGCTTGGATATAGCCCCTGCTTATTGCCCAGGATCTGATGGGCTTGGGTTAATAGCAAGTCTCCTAAGAAACTTATACAGAAATTTACTGTCTTCCACCGCCTCTTCTGTCTGCCTCATGGCACCACACACAGGCCAAGATAGCCACCAAGATGGGGGGAAATAGGTGAAAAGCAGAATTGATCCCCACCTGTTTCACAGTGTTGCCTGACTCATGATGACTATGACACCAGGACTACATGCCTCCCAGGGTTTGTGGTGGGATATAGCAATGTTTTCTTGAAACAAGCATAAAAATACTATTTTTTTTCTTTGCATGTAAGATAAAAGTCACTAGAAATGTGTTTTTTTGTTGTTTTTTTTTCTTTCTGTCCATGCTGCTCCTTCCCTTGGAAGAAGTTGTTAGTGTGGGGCTCAGTTCATTTTTCACACCCTGGTTTCCATTGATGATGCTAGTGCTGATTCACTGTGGGTTATTGTTTCTCAGACTGTTGAATTATGGACAAAACAGTTAAAGGAAAACTCTGATAGAGATGGTAGCTTGAGGTGCAGGGTAGAGGATGGTGGACGCTACCACTGCCCATCCTACAGAGATTACAAGCAAAATTTCACCTGTTTCTCAGAAATGAGGGCTCTGAGCAGCACTTGGACCATTTTCTTCCTGCCTAATACTTGTGTTTGAGAGAGAAAACATTTCAGCATTCTCTTACCTTCCCACAATCTTATCACCACTCCATGTTCCTGCCCAGCATCTTTCACGCTTCTCCTCACCCCCACCAAATGCCCATGTGCACCTAGATTTGCTGCCCATGACTGCAGAGGCTGGGTGTGAGCCCAGCTGCGAAACACTTCCCCCCACCAGGCTCTCACCATGACCTGGTCTTGTGTGCACATTGCACTATTAATCACCCCTTCTTCCTCTAGAGGTTTACAGGCTAACTGTTATATTTTGCTCTAGTAGCTACCCATTTATTGAGGGCAGGCTGACTAGTCACTAGTCAGCCCATCTCCAGTCCTCTGTGGTCTTGCACATCATCCCTGATTTTGCACAAGGTGTCCTCTACACACAAGAATTTACTGATAGTTTATTCTTTACTGTATTATTCCTCTAGTGAGTATTGGGGAAGTTAAAATCCACCATTAATGCTACCTACTCAGTTTGGTACTTTCCTGTTAACTCCTTGGCAATACAGGCTGGATGAATGGACTGTAAGGTAGATAGTGTCACAACCCAGTTAATCAGTGCCCATGCCACTAGCAAGAGAAACCATTCAAGTAGTCAACTAAGGGTTAAAAAGAAATCCTTGTTAAAAACTCCTGAAACAAAATCCTGGCGGAGAGCTGTATATAATTTATGCCCACGTCACAAACAAGAAACGAAACTTAAGACTGGTCAGGGTGAAAGGGGATACCCCTGCCATAAATCCCTGCAATTGGTCAAGAAACAAGCGTAAGCCCCTCATCATAACCTCATACATAACAGGCAGAAAACCTAACCCACTACCTTATAACCTGATAGCAACCTGAGAGCACAAAGAACTGCTGCTTGCCAAAAAATTAAAGATTCCACTTAGCAGTTCATCATTGGATATCTCCGAGAGACACTTCTGTCTATAAATAGTTTAGCAACTTCCGCCTAAGTCGGAGAACCCCGGAAAAATCTCTGAGAGACCTGAGTCCATCACCAGAGTAGATTGACGGTCTGATCAGCTGTCAATCTCTCCCCGTCATAGTTAATTTTGACGTAGTAAAGCCCTGCAGGCTCGATACCGTTCTCGGCGCACTTCGTTCGTCATCGCTTGATATCGTAACCCGACCTTATATGCTCAACTGTAATAGATGCAACTGTAACGAAACAAAGGCTCAGCCTGCTTCACACGTCACTATCTGGGCAACGTAAGTAAACAATCTCCTGTAACCAACACGCATCTGTGCCTGGTTAATTCCACCCCATCCATCACTACCCGCCTGTTGAGGCAACAGTTTTACGGCTCCGGTGGGGGGGGTCAGAAAGCAGCTGCCGGTGCTGCTCTGATCTCCGACAGATAGAAAACCTGCTGGAGCACCAGGGTCAGAGTAATAATGAATGGCTCGATGTCAAGTGGAGTGCCCCAGGGGGGCAGTTTTGGAGCTGGTTTTGTTCAATGTCTTCATCAATGACCTGGAAGATGGCATAGAGCGCATCCTCATCAAGTTTTCAGATAACACTAAGCTAGGGGGAGTAGTAGATACACTGGAGGGTAGAGCTAGGATTCAGTGACCTAGACAAATTGGAGGATTGGACCAAAAGAAATCTCATGAGGTTCAACAAGGACAAGTGCCAAGTCCTGCACTTAGGACAGAACAATCCCATGCACCAGTACAGGCTGGGGGCTGACTGGGTGGGCAGCAGGTCTGCAGAAAAGGACCCAGGGCTTACAGTGGACAAGCTGAATATGAGCCAACAGTGTGCACTAGTTGCCAAGAAGGTGAATGGCATACTGGGCTGCATTGCTGGGGAGTGTTGCTAGCAGGTCAAGGGAACTGATTATTCCCCTCTGTTCAGCACTGGTGAGGCTACATCTTGAGTACTATGTTCAGTTTTGGGGCCCCCACTAGAGAAAGGCTGTAGACAAATTGGAGAGAGTCCAGTGGAGGGCAACAAAAACAGGGAAGGGGTCTGGGGGACATGACTTATGAGGAAAGACTGAGGAAACTGGGCTTATTTAGTCAAGGGAAGAGAAGACTGAGGCAGGATTTAATAGCAGCCTTCAGCTACCTGAAGGGAGGCTTAAAAGAGGATGGAGGAAGACTGTTCTCAGTGGTGGCAGATGACAGAACAAGGAGCAATGGTGTCAAGTAGCAGCAAGGGAAGAATTTTCTCACTAGCAGTAAAACACTGGAACAGGTTACCCAGAGAGGTGGTAGAAGCACTGTCTTTGGAGGTTTTTAAGACCTGGCTAGACAAAGTTGTGGCTGGGATGATCTAGTTGGGGATGGTCCTGCTTTGAGCATGGAGTTGGACTAGATGACCTCCTGAGATCTCTTCTGACCCTAATTTTTTATGATTCTACAAGTCAATTGGCTGTCAAAAATGACCGGGGGGATGGGGGGCGGCCTGAGGCTAGCCCCACTCCCCCCATCCCCCTTCAGGGCTGGGCCTGCTCCCCCTCTCCTCCCTGGCAACCTCAGGGCTGGGCCTGGACTGCCCCCCCTGTCTGCTCCGTCACCACCCCCTGCAATATGCAGGGGGCGGGGGGGCCATGGCCAGTGGTGCTGGCCTTGCCGCAGGGGGGAACAGGGCCAATGCTGCTGGCCCATCCATTCCGTCACCTGCTGGGGGGAGGGACAGGGGCCCAGGGCCAGGTTTGCTCCCACCACCCTTGCCCCCACCGTTTCAGGGCTGCTTCCCCCACCCCTACCTGGGGGGCCAGTGGGGACAGAGCCCAGTGTCCGGCCCTGCA
>NW_005842125.1:2223094-2224355 GCF_000455745.1 Alligator sinensis | reverse complement strand
ACGTTGGGAGGGAGCAGCATGGGAGAGAGAGGGGGCAGCCTCAGCCCCCACTTCCATATTTCTGGCCCACATGGAGCAGGGGCGGGGACGAGGCCAGCACTGCTGGCCTCGCCCCCCTGTAGCATCCCACTCCTGCTCCCCCCCACATCCCCACTGCCACCTCCAAGGAGCGGTGGGGGGGCGAGGCCAGCTCTGCTAGTCTCGCCCCCCCACCATTCCATCTGCTCTGTTGCTGTTGCCTCCGCCCCCTGTGTCCCCACCATCATGGCGGTGCTCTGCTGCGCTGCCACTTTCTGTCCAAATGCTGTATTTGCACACTGATTGGTTGTTTCTGTCAGCCAATCAGAGTGTGAATAAAGCGTTACGGACAGACAAACAGACTATGACTTTTGTAATATTAGAATGTTACGAAGGATTTGTGCATGTGCAGGAACATGACAACAGTGTGGCAGCCCTGTGCACTGAAGGGATTTCTTCTTGCACACGACCACAATGCAAAAATATTGGTGTGTGAAAATGGCATGACAGCCTTTCCCCAGTGCCACCCATTGTGATGTGGAGGGTACTTCCTCCCAGCCTAATCTATAGCCTTGTAGTTAGGCAGTCTCCTGGATATAGGAGATGAAGATTTTTATCTGTAATTCCAAGAACAGCCTACAAGCCAGCATCTCTCTTGGAGGAATGTTGTAACCACACAACTGCTAGACATGGGGCTGGCAATATTTTGCAGCAGGGGGTTACTTTAAAGAAATTGCTCCAAGCATAAGCTGCTTCCAGTCCAGCCTGTGCAGCCACAGCTAGGTAGTTGCCACTTCTCCGTACTTCCTCCACAAAATCTCCTGCTGCCTGATGCTGCCAAAGGCTCTCATCCCCTGCCACAAAAGCTCCCTGACTCCATGGGCTGGATGTAGGGAATGATAGATATACATTTGGTCTCTGTAACTTTAATGCAATTGCCTTGCATCTTTGGTTTAGGATTCAGTTTTTAATTAGATGGTTAGATGCTCTATTTTTTCTCAGTGCCTCTGCCTCATTCAGCAAATGTGTTGGACACATGAAACCAGAATTGAAGGATAATGGACAACAGGAGTCAGAATCATAGAAAATTAGGGTTGGAAGGGGTCTAGTCTAACCCCCTGCTCAAAACAGGACCAGGAATATTAATATTTTTGACCACTGGCTGATTGCCTTTCCTTCTTGTTGCGGGTGATATCAGGAAGACATTGCACCTGAGGACCTGGGAGAACTCCAGATTCCCTGC
>NW_005842125.1:2209885-2223082 GCF_000455745.1 Alligator sinensis | reverse complement strand
ATTCTCACCTATAGTTTAATACATGCCCCAGACTGGCTTTTATCATTGAACAAGACTTGGTGGGGCTTCAAAATTAATGTACTGAAATAATGAAGTTAGGAACTTCTCCAGAAACAGCAGCTGAACATGGGAGCAACAATTTCCTGTTAGGCAGGGACGTTTCGTTTTGGGGGGCTTGGGGAATATGTAATGTAATTCCCTCCCCCCCAGTATTTAACCACTCTCTAGAGAGCAATCTCCTCACACCAGGTGAAATCTTTAGAAGGATAAAGGCATCTGACCATTTGAATCAGCTACCACTGACCAGTCAAGCTTGGTCAGCTGTAGGTGTTTCAATAAGGATTCTTATCTGCCTGTATTAATTATTTGAAACTTGTGTCATTTCTTCATTATTCTGCTGTATTTACGACAAGGAGAAATTAAGAAGAATGTAACAAAACTCAGAGTTCTTCAGGCCTCATAAAACCTGTATTGAAGGATTTAGACAAAAGGTGAGTTTTGGTTGCTTTAAAAAACAAAAAATGAAGCACAGGAAAAAACCCTATATTTTCTTTTATGTTTTTATCTGTTTTATGGATGAAATGTCACCATACTAATATTTTTATTCTTTTTATGCACATTGCTTTCGACATAGAGCTTCCAAGTGATATAACTTATATTTTGGTTAACTTTCCTGAACACAGAACTTTTGCAGAGCATAAGTTCAGGAAAGAAATATTACTTTCATGTTTCTTTATGAACACTGTCCTTTTGAGGCCAAAGGGAAACTTATAATGAATGCAGTCCTTTAATTAAAGCTTCCAGTAAGATATAGGTCCTAATTTGTCAACATAGAGGTTGAGCTTTTCTTATTGCCATGCAATTCCCTAGCTCTGTGGGTTTAAAACCTTTTATTCCAATATCTAAAATAAATAAATGCATCAAAATCTTTCTGTGAATCTATCCTCATACAGAATTCTTCCTATTTACATCCTTGCAAATATCCTTCATCAGTGAGATTCCCCCCTCTCTGCCATGGAATCATAAGGAGAAAATGAATATGACCAGAATGTACATATAGCAGAAATGAGTTCATGGGTGTAGAGTTTACTTCAAGATATGAATGATTGGACAGGCCATGTTATACACTGAGCAAGATTGCCCATCCTGCAGGCAAGGTCATCTCCATGAAAATGTTATGCGAGAATATACAGGAGTTTGATCTGCAGACTTTTCTCTCTAGTTTGTGTGGCATGCAGTAATATACATTATAAGTTAGAGATGCTCTCTTAAAAGACTAAAGAAGATGGGAATTGGGAGGTGACACCTCAGGTGATGGGTTCAGAGTGGACTGACCACGGTGCTTGGATATTGGGGCTGGGTCCAGCAGCAGCAGTGTTAACGCTGGCAGGGGCAGCCAGAAGAAGCTGCCACTGCTGGGTAGCAGAGTGGCCACCACGCCACCTCAATCCCACTGTACAGCCAGGGGAGGTGGGACCAGCCGCATGTGCCATGGTCCAGGCTGCCCCTTTTGCCTGGGTTGGGCAGGGCGAGATAAAATCCTTTAGTGGGCTGGATCCAACCCATGGACTGTATTTTGTCCACCCATGGAGTAGACAAAACCTGCCCCATCTCAAGCCATCAACCTCTGCCTGTTGTTTCTGCTAATTCTCTGCCTAGCTCTGCTCTACCTCTCTCTGGCTGACAGAGTGACCCTGGCCTGGGAGTTTGTGTTTATTCCCAAGATGACATAGTGACAGCTGCAATGCAGTCTCAGAGACTAGAGGTAGGGGAGAGAGAGCATGTGGATCAAGACAGATGGAGCATTGAAGGTTCTGAGATGGGAGAAGACAGGGACAAAATGGTAGATGGTGAACAGAGTGAGAAAGGGTGGGCAAGGGAGTGCAGTCTGTGGGGTGGCAAGGTTCTTTGGGTAAATGTGATACCTTTCATTAGACCAACTAGATAGTTGGAAATTTTGGGGTTTTTTTACAAGCTTTCAGGCACAGACACCTTTCCTGAGTCATAGGGAGAGCCTGCTGCTGTTTCTGTGCTCTCCTGGGTGGAATAGAAGCTTAAGCCCACATGCAAAATGCAAGTCTGTGAAAATGCAAATGCGTGGTGGGGAAGAGTCGGTGGCGTGGAACAGTGAAGGGAAGGACTGAACGGAAAAGCAGTTCTCTCATTTATTTGGAAGCTGTCAGGAACAGCCTTAAAGGTCCTCCCTTATATCTATCCTGCAGAGATTCTTAGTGCTGCCAGACAAGGGAGGAATTCCCACACACAGGCTCTGTCTACACGAGATGTTGACTGCACAGTCATTAGTACATGTACAAACACTTACTAACTGACAGTACAGTAGCTCATTACCACTGCACACTGTCGTCATATCATGCTTCCTGCCATGCAATGCTACTGCGCTCTAGTAATGAGCTACTGCGCAGTCAGCGTCTTGTGTAGACACTCCCACAGATCTGCAGACCCTCTTAACCCAAAACCCCAAGAGCTTGCCTCTGTGGCTTGTGTGGCGGGCCAGTAGGGGGCACTCCTGCATTGAGCCACCCCCCCCACTGCATCCGACCACCTTGCAGGCTCCAAGTGCCTCCCTGGGGGCGCCTCACGTCTGGCTGACCCCCTTTCTGGAGCACACCTGCTAGCCTGGGGGTAGAGCTGCCACCACCCAGGGCTCTGGACTGATTCTGGCCCTGTGTACCCTGGGAAACACAGGCCTAGTGGCCCTCAAGGGTACTTGATTCACTTCAAGAAGTTGGGATGCTTCCCTCAGTCAGAAGCACAAGTAGTGGTCTCCCTTAGTCAGCCGAACCAAGGGGACCCCGAGGCATAATCTAGACCCACTCCCAATAAGTCTCCCACACTAGGTACAAAGGAGAACTTTATTGGTTACAGAGGGTAGGGTTGCAATAGGGTACAGGGTAGAGCAATATCAGAGAAATCCCATAGAGCAAACTCCCGTGGCTGGGTAGCCTTTGATCACACATCTGAGTTACTGCAAGCTAAATATCTAGTTAGATCTCAGGTAGCTTACTCACAAGTATTATCCAGAGGCAGTTGGAGATTCCCTCTGGAGGCAGGCAGTTTTTTGATCATGAGTTTTGAGAGAGAGAGCAAGTTTCAGATGGTACAGCTCTTCTCTGTCTCTGAGTCTCCCTCATGGCTACTGTCCTTCACTTATATAGCCCTTGTGACCTCATTTACCTGGTCCAATGGAGGCCAGCACCTGTTGGCTGTCAGCCAACCAATTTGAAATACATCACTAGTTGCTGGGCAGACTCTAGCTCACCAGGAGAGAAGCCCCTCACCCAGGTATGTGATACTAGTCATGTAGGCAGAGGGAGCAGGTTTCCCCCCTCCCTCAGGAATGTACCCAGCTCAGGTTACCTAAAGAGATAGGGTAAAAGTGCGTCTCCTCTGTTGGGCCCATCCTAATCAAATGGTCACAGCGCAGAGTTTTTGGGGAGAAACAAAGGTGGCTTTCTGCCACAGCTTCCAGCTGAAACATGAGTCCAGGCAGCTTGGCTTCCTGCAGTTTGGCTCTAGGTAGAGGAGCATAGAGATTGTAAGGAATGATGCGGTGTGCAGGAGGAGGGAGGTTGAGAAGAACATAGTAGCTGAATGGGCACAAAAAAATGGAGAAAAGTAGGATGAAAGGAACAGAGTGGAAAACACTGAAAAAGAAATGAATGGATAGAAAAACAACTAAGTTTATATGGACACTGCAGTAGAAGAGGGAGACAGACAGCGAGATAAAAGGGTTCCAAAAATGCACTCTCAGTGAATTTATTTGAGGACCTAAATGCACTGCTTCCAGAGATACTAACATCAAGACACTGTTTCCAGATGTTCAGTTTTTAAAGAAATATTGCAAAGGGGAAGAAGTGTAACAGCAATCAAGAAGAAGTAGCTGGGGCGCAAGGAACTTCACAACTGTCAGGGGGACGGCAGAAAACTGCCCAGTTTCAGCATTCACTGAGCAGATAGTTTCCACAATAATCTGCTGGGGCACTCTGATGAGATCAAGGCCTCCAGTCCCCATCAACCCTGAAGAATGGTGGGTACATGAAGAAAAAGATTCTGAGTCTTGGGCCTAGTCCAGCCAGTCCTTTCATTCTTCGCTAACTGAGCCCTGCCAAGGGTGTGACTCTCCCCTGTACTTTGCTGAGATCTCCAGAGCTGTTCCTCATCCAGATCCAGGTAAGCCTTAGAGGAGGGAGACTCCCTGATTCATCCTGCATCTGAGACAGATTCTGTCACTGAAACAATCAAATCCTTCCCAAGAGCCTGGCTCTGACCCCAGGACTCTGATTCTCTGTTTCTCCCTGCAGCAAATAGGACTCTGGATCCAGACATGGCAAACCCATGGTTCATCTTGTCCAAAGATCAGAAAAATGTGAGATAGGCAGTCACAAAAAGGATCTTCCTGACAATCCTGAGAGATTTGATACTTGTTGCTGTGTGCTGGTCCATGAGGGATTCACATCTGGAAGACATTGCTGGGAGATAGAGGTGGAGTACACAGGAGACAAGTGTGAGGGTTGCCAGAGCCTGTGCAGTGGAAAGGAAGCATCATCCTTAATCCTGAGGGGATCTGGGCTGTGCAGAAGTAGGAGGGTAAGTACCAGGCTCTCACCTTCCCTGAATCTGTCCTGTCCCTGAACCAAGCCCTCAGTAAGATGTGGGTCTCTAGATGATGATGAGGGCAAGTGGCATTTTTTGATGCTAGTAATGACGCCCTGATCTTCAAGTTCCCACTAGACTCATTTGCTGAGGAAAGAGTCCACCCTTGGCTCTGGGTGGGGAGATCCCTCTTCACGCTGTGTCCCTGAGACCTGTCGGGGGGCAGTATCCCCTGAGGATGCTGATGTTGGCCTCTGTTGTTCCAGAAAACCCAGTCTCTGTGACTCTTGAGGACTCCTACTTTCCTACTCACCTTTTTTCCATGGTTATGACTCTGGAGGTTCAGGTGTGGGTCTGTGGGCTAGTAAAGCAGAGAGTAGGAAGTGCTTGTGATGGAGAAGCTGATCTCTTTGCTCTATGAATTATTTAACCTGATGTCACCATCCTCTATGGTCCAGAGGGACTTCAGCAACTGTACGTTCTCCAACTAGAAGTTGGGAATCTACAGCAAGTGATTGGAAGTGAAAAGAAAAGACACCAGAACCAGTGACGGGGGGTGGGGGTTAGGGTTAGGGGGATAGTGAAATAATCTTAAACATGGTTGTCTCCTTCAGTTGCAACATTTGTTTATTGAGTGCATTAGCTCATGAAATGTGGAGCCAGTTCAGTATATTAAAAGGACTTGTGTCCAAGTTTTGCACCTTTATTCACCTCTGATGAAAAGATCACTCCTAAGTTTATTGAATCCCTCAGGTGTATGATGAATAAAATGTTTTTGTTGTTGTCATTTTAAATATATAACTATTGTTATCTCTTTGCTCCCTGGCTTATATATATATATCACTATTCATTCCCCCAACCCCACTTTGATTATTTTCTTTTTGCTAAAATTTTAGTGGGAGCAAGCAGGGCCAGGGGACTTGACTTTTTCCTGTACAAAATGCCATGAAGTTTCCTAAAGGCAATCAGGACTCGTAGTAGAGATGATATCTTTTATTAGACCAACAAGATTTTTCCAAAAAGAAATTATTTACTTGCAAAATTTCGGGCACAAACACCTTTCATCAGGTATTGAAGAAAAGATTGTAAAAGTTCTCCTGGGTAGAATTGAAAGTTCATATTTCATAGCATTTCACAGAGGAGTCAATACATGGAAAACTCCTCTGGGCAGTCAGTTCATAGCTGGTATGGAGTCTCTCACCTTCTGTGAGGATCTGTGATGATGATGCAAATTACCTTGAAACAAAGGCAGGAGCAGGATCTCAGGTTTCAGGTGGTCACAGTTGCTTCCTGCTTGGGAAAATATGAAGATTTCATTAAAAAAATTGGCTAAAATTCAATATCTTCCATGTGTCAGGTATCCAGGTTGTAGCTGTATTGGTCTAGAGGAAAAGGCAATCGGGCCTTGTAGTAGAGATGATATCTTTTATTAGACCAACAAGATTTTTGCAAAAAAAAATTCTTTAATTGAAAGCTTTCGGGCACAAACACCCTTCATCAGGCACTGGAGAAAAGATTGTAAAAGTTCTCCTGGGTATAGGAAACTCGTGAAGTTTCCTATACTGGGGTTATAGGTACTAGTGGTGCACCAATACATCAGTCCCAGTTGGATCGACACCAATATGAGGAAAATTGAGAGGATCAGTAATCAGTTTTTTTGTGTGATGTGGCTGATAATGTGACTGATAAATGCTGCATGCATGCGTGCAGCCCCAGCGCAGCACGCAGGCAGCCAGGAATGCAGCCCTGCAGCATGGAGAGCAGCCAAGTCCAGCTAGTAAGTGTGTTGTAGGACAAGTGGTAACGTGGGAGGGAAGGGGCGTGAGGGGGCAGATCCAGGCCCCAGCGGGGAGGGAGGGAGTGGAAGTGGGGCTGGGGCTGGGGCAGGGGCAGGTGCTGCCCAGCCGGGGTGTGGCGGGGCACAGGATGGAGCTGTGGCTCATCCGGGGGATGCAGGGAGATGGGAGGTCAGCTCCCATTGTTGTGCGCATCCTGGGAGGGCATGGGGGGGTGTGCCCCCAGATCTGCGGGCTCTTGTTCTGGGCTGGAGCTGGGGCTGCACCAGGCTCTTCCCAGCAGGGGCTGGGGCAGTCTGCACTTGAGGTGGGTGACAACAGTGCTGGGAAGGGGAGTTGGGTGGGGGGGCTATAGCCACCCCAAAATTTTCCGTAGCTGCTGCTTCTAGCACTGCCACTGCACACCCCGGTGCAGCCCCCTCACTGGGAAGAACCCAGCCCTGCCCCAGCCCCAGCATGCAGCAGCAGCCTGCTTCTGCCCCACACACAGATCCAGGGGCACGTGCCCCCCATGCCCTCCCACAGTCGTGCAGTGGTGAAAGTGATGCCAGGGTGATGTGCTGTGTACAGGAGGCAGCAGCTGTATGAATGGAGCTGAGGGACAACTATAAATCACAAAGGACATGCTGCCCAGGACAAGATGCAGCAGTGACAGCAGCCTACCTGGAGAAAACCCTCTCTGCCACCAGAATTTCACAACCAAGGCAGGGCTGAAGGGGAAAGGATTTACCCCCGTGCAAACTAGCCAACAGGTGTCAGTCAGAGTGGGTGGACGAGCAAGGAAGGAAGCAGCAAGAGCCAAGGAAGGTGCTGCTGAGTAGGGACGAACCCGCTGAAGCCCTGCCAGCCCCTGCAGAGGCTGGGGGGCGCACGGGCCCTGGCTCTGGTGTTCACAGTTGTGCTCGTGGCAGGGAGGTCAGGACAGGCTGGTGCAGGCCCATCCCGAGGAAGGCACAGCCGGAGTCTGGAGTGGGGCCAAGAAGGCCTGGTGTGGCCATGGGCAGCACAGCACTGAGACTGGACTCGATGCATGGTACAGTGCCAGAGAGGGAGGGGTGGGGGAAATAGTTGAAAAAAAATGTTCTCTGTGAGTTTTTGAGCACAAATGCCTGTCTTCAGGCACAGGGAGAGTATGTTGGTGTTTGTGCGCTCTCCTGGGTGGAACAGAACAATTTTTCCAACTGTATAGTTGGTCTAATAAAAGAAATCCCTTCTACCCAAAGAACCATGTCTGCCTTAATCAGTCTAATGCTCTTGAGGAAAGGGGATGTATCTGCAATGTCAGTGTCAAACTTGTACACAGGGTAGAGTGCTGTTATGTGAGACATAGTTTGATCCAGGCTGCCAGAGTCACATCCTGCAGAACTCCTGAAGATGAAATAACCCCATGATTATCAACTTCACCCTATATGTGAACCCCCTTTCATAGGCACAGGCAAAAGGACCCTAAATGCTTTCACAATTCATGGTTTTGTAGTGACACTACATTTGTGCAGAGCATCACATTCTTGTCAGTTCATTTATTCTGCTCTTGCTTTTTCAAAAAGCGCCATCCTCCATGCTGTGATGTGAGAGGGAGGCTTGTAACCAAAACGATTTCATGCATTGAGAACGCAGGAAGAAATCTCCTGCTCCCAACATTTGTTCCACCCTGTAGGGCTTCTTGTTGGCTTGTTTCCTTTGCCATTACAGTTTTCAGTCTCTGGCTATTGAGTTAAATATGTTGTTTTTTCTCTTTTTAAAGGACCAGGGGGAAAAAATCTCTTTCCAGGGGTTCCCCAGGGCTCTGTCCTAAATCCAGTGTCATTCAGCACCTTCATAAATTACTTGGATGACGGGGCTGAGTTGATGCTTAGCAAGGTTGCAGATGACATGGAGTGGCTGGAGCGGCAAACACTGGAGGGGCAGGGCTGGGATCCAGAGTAACTTGCATAGACTGAAAAAATGAGGCGTGTGTGCATGACACTTTAAAGCGGGCTAAATGCTTTTGCACCGCTTTAATGGCGTTGGTGTTTGCACACCTCAGCGGCGTATTGCACACTAATTCCAGCCTCTGTAGTGCCTTAAATGACTTGGGGTGCAACAAACTGAAACTCCTCCTCCTTAGTTTGCTGCCCCTACAGCCGCAGCGTGAAGCACTGGGCTCCATGCAGCTACATGGCTCTGTAGGAAGCCCTGCAGGTAGCCTGGCAGCAGCCTGGGAAAGCAGGCTCCGCCCAAGAAAAGTGGTGAGTCTGATCTCCTCCCCACCGCCCCAGCCTGCCTGCCTGCCTGAGGTGCGCAGGGCCCTGGTGCTTCTCTCTGCAGCCGCGGTGCCCCCGAGACTGCCCGAGCCAGGCACCTTCAGGCGGCGGTCGCCTTGGGGGGGGCCACTGCTGCTGCAGAGGGAGGCACCAGCCCCCCACCACCAGGCTGCAGCCCAGGGACCGCTCCACTGTCCGCAGCTTGCCCTCCCCTTCCCACCAGAGAGGCAGGTAAGTCAGTGGGGGGTGTGCACAACATGGGGGTTTAATCAGCCCTAAATTGAAATGGTGTTTTTTAAAACCCACTGCATCAATTTAGGGCCCCTGTTTCATCTACACGTGCCTAAGGTCTGCAATCAACCTGATGAGACTCAAGAAGAAGGACAAGTGCAAAGCCTTGCACTTGGGACAGAAAAGTTGCAGGCACAGATACTGGCTGGGGAATGAGTGGCTGGGCTGCAGTGCTGCAGAGGAGGACTTTGGGGTTACAGTAGACTGGGGTCAAACATACAGCCTGCTGGCTAGATACGGCCCATGGAGCTGTTTCATGTGGCCGATGATTGCTGGATTGACTCCATGCGCTGGCCTCAGCTGTGGGTGCTACATGTGGGTTGTGGGGTCATCCCAGGGCACTGCATCCACCCCCAGGTCCAGGACCCTGGGGGACATATGCACAGCAAACCCTGGGGCTGGTGCAGGCTGTACACAGTGCATGGGGCTAGCTCGGCCGTGCATGGCACAGAGGGCTGGCACAGGGTGCATGCTCCATTCAGGGTCCTGCTGGATCTGGAGCAAGTAAACAGAACCAGTCAGCAGGGTGATACATGGGGCACGTGCCCCAGGTGGGCTTCATGCTGTGCTCAAGCAGTCCTTGGGGCTGGCATGGGGCATGCTCATGGGCTGGACCTGGTGCTGCATGTGACACGGGGTCCAGAGTGCTAGCTGTACACGATGCCCCAGCTTCCCTGTGCCACCTGCTGCGCTGGGTCCAGCCTGTTTGTCATGGGCAATGTGCACCCTATGCTGGTCCCAGGGGCTGGAGTGTGCAGGCTGTGGGCTGGTCCCAGCACCATGTCTGCTTCACAGGGATCAGTCCTGGTCTGGGTTGTAGACCAAGTCAGGGATGCTTATCTGGCCCACGGTACCAGATGAATTTCACACCCCTGCAATAGACCATAAGCTGAATATGAGCCCACAGGGTACTTTTGTTCTAAAAAAGGGCCAAACCACATCCTGGGCTGTAGTAACAGGAATGTCACTTTGAAATCAAGGGAAGTGATTCTTCGTGCGTTTTTTTGAGGGAGGGGGCAGTGGCTTCTCTGGCAGGGCAGAGGAGTAAAAGTAGTGTTCTCTGGTAGTGTTAGGAGTAAAAGACTTCGCAGTGAGATACCCCCTCACTAGCAGAATGTCCCATAGCTGAATATCCTTAACAGATCTAGCTGCCTCTTCTTAAGGGGACAGACCACGATGTTACAGTGGAGAGGGAAGAGTTTACTGAGATAGACTCCTAACTTGCAGGACACAGCCTCATCGTCATCCTTGTCATGGAAACACACGCAGCATACTTTTGGGTCAGGTCAGCAGAAGCTTTTATTTAAAAGAAACTATAGCTGTAGGGGGGATTCCAAAGTGACATGGATTTTCCAAGCACTTGGAAGGGGTCCCCCCCAAGAGCAAAATCAGGAGGCTTATATACTTTTTAACAGTTGCTTACAACTCACGTGATCATATAGTGAAATTAGCATGAAAAGCGGCTATAATATTACTTCATTATTTTTTTGCTGTAATCAGGATGGGAACTAATGGGGGAGGCGAGGTTAGTTCACAAACCTCCTTCTTGCACCTGGAAATCAGATTTGTACATACTTTTTTGCTATCTTCAAGGCCGCGGTGAGCGAAGCAGTTGCAGAGGAGTTATAAAGAACAAACACTTTCTCTTATCTGTTCTACTATACAGAGCCAGCAATTCTCCACAAAGCGGTTATGTCATCTTATAACTAAAATAATCAAAGTTTAAGGCAGATATTTTTTCTGATTCCACAGTCCCCCCCCTTTGAGACTATAGTATAATTAAACAGATCAAGCCTTTATACATACTGTAAAGCTGAAAATCCTAGATAGGCCTGTTAGAAAACAAAGCAAACCGGGAAAATGAAAGCTGGTTCACACGGGGGATATGGCTAGATTTATGCAGAAGACTGAACAAATAAATTAGTGGTTTCTTCTCTGATAATGTAAATACTCTGAGGAACACTGTAGATCCCAGTGAAGTCATCTGGAGGGGGATGTAATGCAATGCAGATGTGAAAGTGCACGGAGAGAAAGGAACCTTTCCTGGAACTCCCCTGATGTCCTATGACAATGATCTGCCTCAGTATTGTTGTTGGCATGGTTAGCACGGCAGCTAATGCAGCACAGCTTCATACTTCAAGACTGAGCTGCAGGCCCAATTCATTTAAGGAAGATTTATTGGTGCTAGAGGGCTTTACTGTACATCTTGGTTTCATAAATTGGTTTCCATACTGTATTATGCATGTGATTTACACCAAGAGAAGGACAGAACCCCAGGTAGGAGCTGAAGTACATGAATTGCAATGTTGAACGTATTGTCAGAGTGTGAATAGCTTAGCATGGAATTTTGATACAGCCCTGGGGAGAAAAATGCAAATGCCTTCTGTCCACTGGGGCCTTGATACATGGACTAACGTTGGGGTTTATGTAGAGTTCTGCATACATGGCTGTGTACACAGACATTAGCTGCTACTGTGCTGCTGAACTAATGGAAAAGGTGACAAGGAACAGAACTGCTTGTATTCCCACATCTCATTTCCTGCTAAATGTAACCTATCCCTCACCGTTGGGGACTTCCTGGCTAGTGAGCTACAACCGCTGTGCAAGGGCCTAGGCAGGTCATGACTTGATTTACCACTTGGGATAGATTTCCAGGCATAGTCTGACAGACTTGCAGCATTTTGGGTCCATGGGACTTTGTGTTCATAGTCTTTACAAGAGAATTAGGTCAAGTATTTTTTTATTATTAAAATAAACACATTTTATTAAATGAGGTTTCTAGTCTCTTGCTGAAAACAGCCTGCTGATTAAAAACAAGAAAAATGTGGCTTTCAAGAATTCTGTATTAGTGTCTTTTGTCTTCCAAAGATGTCAGCGCAGAATATAAAACAGCAGTCCTGAGGATGCTAAACTAAATGGATGATACAAGCTCCCGTATGCTCTCCCAAATGGCAGGGAAAACCTACCATAACTACCTATTAATAGACTCTTTAGTAAGGAGTCTGTGTGGTTTTGTCACACACATTGATACATGTACATGAGCCAAATTGTGTCTCTCTCTCTTTAGGTTGTATTTCAGGTCCTGTAGGAACATATGTCAAACTATTCTTCTACAGCTGTGTTAGAAACCACACTATACACAACCAGAGACAGTGTAAACCCAGGCCTGCTATCTGGGGAGCAGAAATGCACAACTGCTGCAAGTAGTTTTCTGCAGATATCTGTTCAAATTTCTAAACCAGTATCTTCTGATCGCACACATGCCCCCTCTTGTTTTACTTACCACAAGCATCCACACAAGCCTATTATGGGCAGAACGTTTGTAGAAGGTTTAATAAAGAGACAGTTTGGTATGAACATTTACTGTTTTTAGCGTAAACAGTCTGTGCTTCTCCAAAGGATGTAGGAGCTGGTTTCCAGAGGGACTATAGGTCTTCCAGGGCACATAGGAACTGGCTGTATCTGCTGTTAGTGCCTGCCAGCACACTGAATTGAACATGTGGGGACATTCACAGGAAGAAGGAAGTTTGAATTTATAAGAATGGATGTGCTGAGGCTGTAAAACTGAATCTGAAATTTTCATCCAATCAGAGAACAAAAAGATCATTTAAAAGCTTGTGTGTCCTATTAAAATGCTGCAGTCAGAATCCATATATTAATGTTAGCAACACTTATGACAAACAGCCTGCAGGTCAAGGAAACTTACTCTTTAAGGCCAATTCATGACAATAAGTCATCAAGTAAATCCTTTATTCCAAAGTGTCTAGTCAGCTCTGATGTTATGGCATAGGTAGTATAGTACTCAAGGTAGTGTGGGCCTCGATTCCCGGATGGTCCTTGGGGAACGGCCGCAGTTGCGTGTCGAGTGGGGCACCGGGTGGGGACACCAACCCAGACACGCTCGGGGATGCCAAGTGCGAGAGGGAGATGAGATAAGCACCACAGACAATGAGGTGTGAAATAAAGTTTGGTATTTACTTACAGGCTTGTCGAACAGTAAGTTGAAACAACTTGAAGGGTGATATAACTTGGAGGTGATGAACTATATACAGCAGCAAGGGACAAGCGATGGGTGGCAGGTGAAGACTGCAGTATACAAGTACGATGTCTGGTTGGGACAAAGTACAGTATGTTCCAGATTTGGCAAGGCAGTAAACTATAATGCTCGGAGCGACCGGAGCAGCTTCTGCTATAGACCTAGGGGTCTGACCAGGCCCCAACACGGGTGATCAATCCGCCTTGAGAGTCAGAGC
>NW_005842125.1:2199701-2206252 GCF_000455745.1 Alligator sinensis | reverse complement strand
TGTGGACAGACCTCTTTATGGCTAGGGACAGACATTCAAAAAGCCAGAGCCTGAATTGATTCAACCTTAAAGGTTAGTCTAACCCACCTAGGCTGGACTGGTTTGTAACAGGACAAACTTTCTCTCTGGACAGAGGCAATGCAGGCAGGGAAGCCATGCTGGGGGGCATGGCCAGTCCGGGTTGAACTGGCCAGAGATGGGTTTAATTCCCCCCTCTCTGTCCCACTGGCAGGAACCCAGAGTGGGGTCTGGCAGGCAGACCCAGCTGCCAGTGGGGGTAGAGGGGAGACTAACTCTCCTCCCTGCCCCACTGCCTCAGGGGCCATGGTGCCCCTGCCTGTCCCTGCTCTGGCTGGGAGCAGAAGGGAGGGGCCAGCCTGGCTGGGCTGGAGCAGAGAGTCCAGGCCAGAGAGCATGCCGGGATGCTGGGGGTCTCTGGTTTAACCTAAACCAGCAAGGGGTCTGGGACAGACATTGCATAAACCACCGGTTTGAGCCAAATCGGTTAAGGCTGATATTACATTCAACCAGGTTTCTCTCAAACTGGTTTCAGCCATTTTGAAACTGGTTTATGTGCACTGACATCTGTTCTGTTACAGGTTTAAACCAGTTTCTGATCACTTAAACCGGTTTGTGCGTAAAGTCTGTCCCTAGCCTATAAAACCATATTACATTTTTTTGGCCTATCTGATTTGAGCTAACCCATTATATCCTCTGTACACGTGATGATCAGCATTTCTCCTAGCGGCAGCTTTGGGGCAAGCCAAGAAGTTAGAGACTGCTCCGAGGCCTTTTACTGAGGCAATTCTACCCCTCTGCTGCAATAGCTCTCGCTGTTGCATTTGGGGACAGCATCCAGATTTTCCCTAAAGGTCTTCTTAATTTATGTTCCTTAATTAACTTGCCCACCCATAGCTAATTATGCACCCAACCCTCTCACATCAGGGTTTTTCCTCCCCGGCCTCTCGTGACCCCATTCCTGTGCCGCAGTCTCACATCTACTACTCCTGAGGTTCTTCCCGGCTCCCTCCCCCAACATCCCTGGTGGAGAGCAGCTACAGCAGGCTCCCCGATCCCTCTTCCTAGGCTTATGGCTATGGATGATGGACTGCTGTGCTCTTCTGTCCCCTGCCCCCACCAGTGAGAATAGTGCTGCCTGCCCCTCTCCTTTCCCCCAATAGAGCTCAGCCTGCTACTCATTTCCTACGCAGCACTGACTGACTGACTCCTCTACATCTCTGCCTCCTGGGATACAGCAACCACAAGGCTGAAGTTCTTCATGTCATTTTGAGAATAGCTCCAGCCCCAGCCAAGAGATGGCGCAACAGGAAATGGCAAGGGAATGAGGAGTGTTCCTTAAGTGTACCCCAGTGCATTGTTCAAGAATAGGTTGGGTATCCCTTTTAGGAGTTTGCAGGCCTCAAGGTGGGGATGTTCTGTTCCACCATGCCCAGCCCAGCTCAGCTCTGGCTATTCAAAAGCTGAAGGCAGCTCTGTGCTGGCTGCTTCTTCCCCTTTCCCTTCCTTCCCCTGCTGACAGCTCTGGAGCTGGAGGGGGCAGGACTGGGGAGAGGGGTGGTCCAAGAGCTGCAGCCCCCCTGCTTTCCTGGGAGGTCCAGTGCAGGCAGGACCCTGAACATCTGTAAGTTAGTAGTGCTATTCCTATATCTTAGAGGCCAGTGGAAACCAAATCAGCATATCAGTATAGATATGGACCTTGGCCTTGCCCATTTGTGCCACATTAATAAATAGTGGTTACATGGACCCAACTCAGTCTGTGTGGTTACGTTGTACTGTTAGTGGTATCACCTATATTATGGCCACCATTTGGGGCATTTGTGACGCAACAAAGGGCATGGACTTCTGTTTATTTTCTCTTTGTGCCACCATAAAAATTGTTAAGGCAGTACAGAGGTGAGTCCTGTTTGCACCCTCTGTTCCCTCCACTCCTGACATGTTGCACCCATCCCATCCCTCACAGCCCACTCAGCCAGCTGCAAGACCCTCAGCATCCATGAGGTGCCTCTCTAGCTCCCTGGCACTTTCACTGCCTGGTAATGGAGCTAAACAGGCATCACACTAGGCCTTTCTGTGTGAGCATAAGCAGCACAGTCAGAGTTTGTGTTTCTCCCTTACTCTAGTCCATGGGTGGTAGCCTGTCGTCCCAGGGGTCCCCGCTCTTCACCAAATGCTTGTGTCGTGGAAACACACGCAGCATACTTTTGGGTCAGGTCAGCAGAAGCTTTTATTTAAAAGAAACTACAGCTGTAGGGGGGACTCCAAAGTGACATGGATTTCGCAAGACTTGGAAGGGGTCCCCCCCCAAGAGCAAAATCAGGAGGCTTATATACTTTTTAACAGTTGCTTACAGCTCACGTGATCATATAGTGAAATTAGCATGAAAAGCGGCTATAATATTACTTCATTATTTCTTTGCTGTAATCAGGATGGGAACTAATGGGGGAGGCGAGGTTAGTTCACAAACCTCCTTCTTGCACCTGGAAATCAGATTTGTACATACTTTTTTGCTATCTTCAAGGCCACGGTGAGCAAAGCAGTTGCAGAGGAGTTATAAAGAACAAACACTTTCTCTTATCTGTTCTACTATACAGAGCCAGCAATTCTCCACAAAGCGGTTGTCATCTTATAACTAAAATAATCAAAGTTTAAGGCAGATATTTTTTCTGATTCCACATCCTGTACCCTGAGTGATCAAATGGTAGCTATGCTAGAAATTGGGCTTTGCCAGTTTTCTGATTTTGACCAAAGAAGTGTTCTGCACCTTGATGCTTAGAAATGTTCCCTGAATTTTTGCACTTGATTGGATGCTGTATTGCATGAACAATACATGCACATGGAAGTGCCATAAAGGCGAGTGTAGGGGTGTCACTCTTTTTGGCCAGAAATAACATCTCAGCTGAACAGAGCTCCTCAGACCAGCTTTCTTCACTGCCTGGACTGTATACTTATGATAATCCTGGTCAGAGAGGGCACTTGCTACACAAAAGTCTCCTTATTGCTTTTGCATTACCACCTCCTTTCACACCTCTGTGCAATTTGATCTGTGGGAATACTGTAGTCGGATATAGACTCACTATAGACATTTGGGAAGGGTGAACATAAATAGTGGGGTATGGAAGTGTGCTTTGGGGGACAGCACCAAAGTAATTATATAGGCCTCACTGCTCTAATGCCTGACTTCCCCCCTAAATTTTCCTGCACCACTCAGACCCTCTCACTCTTAGGAAGAGAAACAGGAGGTTGAATCTAGAGCCTTTTCCCCACTATGGGAGCACCTTGAGGGAGGAAGAGAATTCTTCCCTTGAGTGGGGAGTAGGGGAGAGAAATGCAGCCTCATAACACCCTCTGTCAGCTGGGGGGTTGGATGGGGTTAATCAGGAAGATGCATACAGTTTAGCACAGTTCCGGCTGCCCTATCCAGTAAGGAAGAGTTATCTGTAGGGATATGGGTATGATTCTGATTTTTTAAAGTTTAAGGAATGACCTTTGAATACAAATTACCTCTCCCAGACATATCAGAAATGTTACAGGGTGACATCTCAATGAGGCTGATACATAGAGGGCCAATAGGAAGCCTTTCTAAACTAGGTAGAACCATGTCTGTATTGGAAATTCAGATACTGACATAAATGTTGGAGTTGTAGGGCAGGGATTCCCCACTTGTGGACAGCAGATAAGTGGACAACAAATAAGTTCCTCTGACTTGCTCATAGCCAGAGTAAGTTTTGTTTTCCATTCATCTTCAAAGTGACAAGAGAGGCAGAGTGTGATGTTGCTCACAGTGGGTGTTACTTGCTCAGTGCAGGTGCTTGTGGGCCACTGAAGATGGGGGATCACTGCTGTAGTGGAATCTGAGAGGCCTTAGGCACTGAACCTACACTCTCAGTAGACTACCACCAGCAATGGTCACTGCCTCTACCATCTTGCAGTGATCAGTCACCTTTCTTGCATACCACCTGCCCAGTCTCTTGGCCCCTTTCTGGGAACTGCAGGGCCCAGACACTGACAGGCTTTCCTTTTCTTCACACCAGGCAGTCCCAGGACTGTGTCTGTGTTGTATACCATGGAAAATACAGTTCTGATAGAGATCCTAGCCCATGCAGTGGTCTCATGTCCCCAGACCAGAGGAGAGGCACTTGGTGCCTGAAAGTTTGGCTATTATCTCTCCCAACACTATACAGCTGGTCTAGTAAAAGATATCACCAAAAACATCTGGCTTCTGGTTTAGGAGGCAACCTACCTGGAACAGCACAATGTGTATATGAGTACAGCCTCCAGGGACAGTAAGTTTACTGTGTAAATGTCCTTAAAGCAGCCCACAAAGCCCTCATTTTCAAGTGTGAGTCAACTGGGGCTTTGATTTGAGACATTATAAAGGGCCTGATTCAGACAGCGCTGATCATCAGCCTCTTGGAACAAGCCCTTCAAAAGCTGCTGCTTAAATTAAAGTGCTTAAAGTTCTTTAGAGTTCCAAAAATGATTACTTGTCTAGACACAGTAGCTTTCAGGTATGCTGAACACCAAGAGAAACAGAATCTCTGAAAATAAAACTCAGTGCTTCTACTCATAGACAGTAGCTGTGATAGCACTGGGATGTGGGGAGAGAATCCTCAGAGATGATCAAGTGACCCATAGTGCTTCTTGGCCTTGCAGTTTCTTTGGTGGGTTCAGCAACTCTCTGGCATCCCATGGTGTGACTTTAATTTTACATAACCCTGACTCCCTGGCTCATCTGAGGGAGCAAAACTCTTATGTTCCACTCCAGAGGTAGCCAATCAGCAGTGTGCCACAAGTGGCTATATGTCTGGCACACAGCAGACCATGGAGGGAACAGCACAGCAGCAGATAGAGCAGGAAACACAAATTAGAGCAGGAGATGAGTCAGTGAGTCCAGGGAAAGAAGCAAAAAGCAGAGCAGCAGATTGGGTAGAGAATACATAGCAGGAATCAGAGACACGGATCAGCTAGACAAAGGGAATCAGAGGGGCACTTGGAGAAGGGATGCAGTGTTAATTTGTGGCATGCCTGCTAAAAAGGTTGAACCCCACTGTTTTTCATTGCAGTCGAGGATGGTTGTCTTCCATGACGGTCTTATCTGTGGATCTGAAGATGGCTGATGAGGCTGATCTGGGATTGACAGATTCTGTTGCAACTCAGGCATGTGTTTCCATGTGGGGTGGGTGGGTCTGGATTCTTGATTCAGTCCAGAATACAGTTTCTGCCACACCCATTTTTCCATCTCATTTTCATTGTAAAGTTTCAAAGTACTGAGATCCTTGCAGCAGACTTTTCCTCCATTTGGGGCAGTCCTTGGTAATAGTCTCCCATGAGTTGGTGCCAAAGTTGCATTTTTTCAAGTTGGCCTTGAGGATGTCCTTGAAGCATTTTCTCTGCCCTCCTCTCAAGTGTACACCTTGCCTGAGCTGGGAGAATAATTTGCTTTGGGAGTCTGGAGTCAAGCATCCAGATGATGTGGCTGGCCCAGCAAAGTTCATGTCAGATGATCATTGCTTACCATGCTTATGGTATTTGCAAAAGGATCTTCTGCAGGCAGTGTTGGTTGTACTTCTCCAATGACTTGAGGTGTCTCCTGTATGTTGTCCACGTCTCAGTTCTTTACAGTAAGGTGGGGATCACAACTGCTTGATAAATCATGAGCTTGGTTTTGGATCTGATGTTGTGATCTTCAAACACTCATTTCCTCAGGCATCCAAAGGCTGCACTTGCACATTTGAGGCAATGTTGGATTTCTTTGTTGAAATCTGCGAGAGATGGCTTCTAAGGTACAGGAAGTTCTCCAGAGTCTCACTGTGAATCTGAATTACCAGAGTTGGAGACTGCTCATTAAGAGGTTGTTGATGGAGGACCTTAGTCTTGTGAATGTTAAGCATCAGCCCCATTTTCTTGGATGCCTGGGTAAAGACATTGACAATTGCCTGAAGGTCTGCTTCTGAGCAAGCACAGACTACAGCATCATCAGTGTACTGGATCTTGTGCGGGCCGTCTCCAGATCCCATTGTGGAATCAGAAAAAATATATGCCTTAAACTTTGACTATTTTAGTTATAAGATGACATAACCGCTTTGTGGAGAATTGCTGGCTCTGTATAGTAGAACAGATAAGAGAAAGTGTTTGTTCTTTGTAACTCCTCTGCAACTGCTTCGCTCACCGCGGCCTTGAAGATAGCAAAAAGTATGTACAACTCTGATTTGCAGGTGCAAGAAGGAGGTTTGTGAACTAACCTCGCCTCCCCCATTAGTTCCCATCCTGATTACAGCAAAGAAATAATGAAGTAATATTATAGCCGCTTTTCATGCTAATTTCACTATATGATCACGTGAGTTGTAAGCAACTGTTAAAAAGTATATAAGCCTCCTGATTTTGCTCTTGGGGGGGACCCCTTCCAAGTGCTTGCGAAATCCATGTCACTTTGGAGTCCCCCCTACAGCTGTAGTTTCTTTTAAATAAAAGCTTCTGCTGACCTGACCCAAAAGTATGCTGCGTGTGTTTCCACAACAATTCCTGGTGCC
>NW_005842125.1:2185156-2191507 GCF_000455745.1 Alligator sinensis | reverse complement strand
AGGCTAGAGGCTGATCAGACCCCTGTTGCCTGCTTTAAATGCACTGGGTCCAATAGGCTCCGCAGCGCTTAGAGATCTTCACACAGCGTGAAGTCTCCTCCTCCTGGTGTTCGTGGAGTCCTCCCTTACGGGGGTTCTCCTCGGAGTTCTCCAACTTGGGCGGAAACCACCCAAGTCTTTTATACGGCTAGCAAGCCAATCACTAGCCGCCACGTGTGAATAATTTAACACAAGCCAATAATGGGACTTGAATTAGAATACAAATGGCGGGAACTCTTTGCACCGAGCATTTCTGTGCTGCAACAAGAAATGCACCCTGCAAAGAAAGCTACAGTTTGGCGGGAAAATAATTCAGTGGTGCCAAAGCACACACAAAAACAAAAATCACACCCTTTGGGTTGTGACAGATCTCAGTGACTGAGGTTGGGGTTGTCTTGGTTTTGGCTTGGAGTCAGCTAAGATTAAACAGCTTACCATCTATTCAGTAGTATAGCTCCACTCTGACTGGAAGCTATACTACTTGTTGATGGTCAGATGTATCACTGTGGTAAGGAATATCAAGAAAAGTGCTGGAGTGATGACACAGCCTTGCTTAACTCCCATCTTAACCTCAAAGGGATCTATTATGGACCTTTTACTGAACCATTGCTTGCATACTGTCATGGACATGGCCCAGTGACCACTATGGATCAGCCCTGCTGTTTCTGCTGATGTCCAGTAGGTGGCACTGGTGTATAGGAAATCTCTGGTCCAACAAACCCTTTACAATTCTTCTAAATTTAACAGGCATCATTTGTGAGTTCTTTGGTTCTAGCTAATGCCTTTTTTGTTCCAGGACTATTAATTTTATCACTCATATGTAGGCAGGTGTATATGGTTAACATGGTTAAATGTAATGCTTGTCATTTGGAAGTTACTGAAGGAACAAAACAGCGTGTTCAATGTGCACTGTTTGCTTTAGAAGTCAAAATGAACAGCTTTTAATTTGGGATGGAACTACATATATAGGATTGGGGGAATCCAAGACTCAGCAGCCAGAGAAATGGCCAGGTGAGAATAACCACTGCTCTCCTGACTGACTTAACCTCACTTGTCAATCTCAGCAGTTCTGTCAGAAATCCTGGCAGGGACTTTTCTGATGGTTCTGGCCTGGCCTATACCTGGCTTGGGACCCCTTGAAGGAGGGAGGCCTGCTCCCAGGTTCCTCCTGTTGCTTCCCCCTCCCCCCCCTTTTGATCCCTGTGGTAGCCCTGGAAGAGCAAAACTCTTGCAGAATGCAGCTGGAAAGCCAAGTCACCTACTCTTGGGCTTGTACTGAAGGCTACCAGGATGCTGTGGATTGGTGACTGGGAGACTGTAGAGCCTTGTCATACCTGTGGGAGATTAGGCCTGGCTCAGCCGGTGAAGAACAGGTTCCTCCCAGTCTTTGGTGCTTTGGAAACCTGGAATGGGCCTGTCTCCAGTTTTGCCATGCATTGGGCTGTGTATGCCAGTTGGCAAGGTGCTAATCCCACTGAGGGTCACCAGGATAGGCCCAACCAGGGTCAGGCAATGGGGCTGCTGCCCAGAGAAGCATTTGGGGTTGAAGTAATCTGTGAGGCAGAGTCTTTTAGATCAGATGTCTGAGACAAGTAAACAATGAGGATTCACCACTAGAACAGGGTCAGGAAGCTGAGTACTATGTGAACACCTGCATGGGTGTATAGAAGAGAGAACCCCAGGGAGAACCTTGAAGCAGGAGAAACCTGTAGTCAGCATGTGGGCTTTCAGGAGAGCCTGGATTGGGGGAAAGAACAAGTTCATATGAATACCAAGGAAGAGGCCAAGCTTCTGTGGAAAACTGTGTGCCTTAAAGACACTTACATGCTTGTGTATTAAGAACTGCTCTCTCTTGGAAGTGATTGTTGCTTGCTATTGAGTCAACAGTGGGTAAGGAAGAAGTGAGAATAAGTGATCGTGGTATGGGGCACAAGATGGCCATCTGCTCTAGTACTCCCATTTGATGTTACCTCTTGCTTCTAGGTAAGCCTGCTGACTGCAGTTATACATTTCTCTTGTAGGTGTGAACAGTTGGTTCAACACCCCAAGATAGAATAACAGCAAACAGATCTGAAAGGAACCTTGAGAGGTTATCTAATCCATTCTCCTGCTTGCAGGCAGCTTCATCTATACCTAACCATTCCTGTCAGATATTAGTTTAATCTGATCTTAAAGACCTTTGGTGATGGAGATTCCACAACTTCCTTCCTGTATGCAGTGCCCCCCTCCCCCCAATAGGGGATATGCTTCATAAGAGCCTTAAATTGCAGCAGGACTCATTTGTCTGGCCTCACTGTCCACTAGGGCTGCGCGACATGGCAATGTTCGATTTTGACTTGCGTTTCAACATTTCGACAGAACAGCATTTCGTTTTGAATTTCGTTTTGATTCAAAACCGCTGTTCCATTTCGTTTTGTTGAAACAGTTTCACTGTTTCAACGCCGTTTCAATGTTTCACCCATAGGCTATAATGGGGAAGCTCGAAACAGCCTATAACTTTGTCCTTTTTGGGCTGAATTGGGTGAAACTTGCAGGAATGGTCGCCCCTGCTGAGGCCACGAGGCCTGCCAGCTGTCAAGGAGATAGGTTCAGGGGCTTCTGGGTTCTGGGGCCCTGCACGTCTGGCTGCTGACAGACAAAAGTCGTGACGTGGGTGCTTGTGCAAATGACTACGTCTGTCTCAGGGCACAGGGCGGTGAAAACTGCAGACCTCATAGGCACTGCTACAGCCACGAAGCCTGCCAGCTGTCAAGGAGATAGGTGCAGGGGGAGTCTGGGTTCTGGGGCTCTGCACCTCTGGCTGCTGGCAGGCAAAACTGGAACACATAGCGCAGTAACTGACACTAAGGCAGAAAGCAGGGCAGTTCAAACAATGCTGCCTTTTATGCAGTTTTTCCATCCCTCCCCCAGAGCACTGGGATTGAGAGAGACCTCAGGGCAGGGTGACAGTCACTGGCCAGCTACAGTCAATAATGAAAGCACTCCTTCCCCCTTCTTCCCCCTCCCTTTCCTTACTTTAGTTCCTGTTTCCCTGCAGGCAAGCTCAGCTTGAGCTTCAAAACTCGAAATGTTTTGAAAATTTCGAAATGTTTCGACTTGCCTTGTTTCGTTTCGAGGCTGTTTCGAAGCTTTCTGTTTTGTTTTGATTTCACTGTTTCAAGCTCAAAACGAGTCGAAATAGCGTCAAAATGAAACTGCTGGCAAAATTTTGCACAGCCCTACTGTCCACATCAACAAGCAAATCCAGTGCACATTTGTTGGGACTCCAGAACAGTTCCAGAGAGGATCCTGGTAACAGCAAGACCAGGGTATGAGATGCTAAATATGCTTTGACTGTATTAGGAACTACTATTCTTTCTGCCTCTAAAATCAGACATATCATTCTGTTCCCCCCAAGATTACTGCTCATCTGTTCCAAAATTTTGCTTCTTCAGAAACTAAAGACAATGGGAGAGCAACAGCCACATCTTAGTGCATGGGACACTTTGGCCTTGCCAGCACCAGTATGGAAAGTGCACAGCTGAGCTCTCATTCTAGTCCTGTGCACACCTACCTTGGCAGTGTCCCCATCTAAATTTCCAGTACCATCATGCTCCTTGCATCCATCTACCAGTCTGCATAACATAATGCTTGCACATAATGCTTAAACCTCACTATGGCATGTATCCCATGAGATATGAGCAGAGCACAATCTGTTTAAAAGCTGCTGCTGCTGACCAATCATTTGCATTTGCATGTTGTTTTGTAGATCAGTCAGGTCTCTGCTGCTAGGCCACAACCTCCCCCAGAGGCCAACCTGCTGCAAGTCACAAGTTCCTCTTGTGTACTAGCAGATGAAAATTAAACATTACAGTAACACAAACAGTCCCTGGGTTAGATGCTGGTTGAATGTGTGGTACAAAAGTCCCTGGGGATGTACAGTCCATACTGATAAAGACCACAGACTCCATTTCTTCTCTTCCTCCTCCCCTGAGGAGCTGGCTACACTTTGCCCAAAGGCAGGGTTTGAATTACACTTCGACTCTTGTGGGGGGTGGTCTGCAAAAAAAATTGGGCTGCCCATCACTGTGCCCTAATTAAATCAGAGATCCCTCCAGGTTAAGATTTTCAAATCTTACAGGGGGGCTCTTGTCTGTTATACGGGGGCTCAGCTCCCCCCTGCCTCCCCTTCCGAGCTCCCCTGTAATTAGAACCCTGCCCAAAGGGAGAAAAGGATAACGTTTTGTAGCAATTTCCCACTTCTTAATCAACTATCTTAGCCACAAGTTCCTCCTGATTTTTTTTTCTCTGTCAGGAAAGAGATGCTGGGAAATGTTTTCATGAAGCAAGAATTCTGGCTGGTTGGTAGGGTCCAGGAAAGGTCAGTCTTTTCAAAGATCAGTGCAGTATGGAAACAGAGTAGGAGGGTTTTTTTGGCAGAGCTGTAGTAGCAGTGTTGTAAGTAGGTGTCTACATTTTCCTTCCCACACTCCCAAGTATCACATAGATTATTGTAGGCTGTGGTGGGGTTTGCTGAATACAAAGCTGCTCATAGGTCCAGAATGGAGGAACTGGTACTATGGCACCCTCAGCATGTGGTGTGTGAAAAAATATGAGATGACTTTATGTATTTGAAACTAACCTGGGCTCCTTACTAAGAGAGCTTTTTGGAGAGGCTGCACCAACATTTAGTATTGCAGGCAGGGGCATGCACCCTCACTTCCTGGGCCGCCTTCAGGCGTTTTTCTCCTGTAATTTGTTTTTCTCCCTCCAAGTTCCATGCATCTTTCCTTGCAACAGTTTTGTTGCTGGGCATTTTGTGCAAGCATTTGCTGGCTTTCTGGGGCTGGTTGTAATACGTTCAAAGCCCACCATAAGAATGTGGTCTTTATTGTCTGGCACTTGCAGAGGGTTAAGCCTCATACTCCTTCAAATATGTGGTTTTCAGACCAGTGTCTCAGTTCTGGTCAGTGCTTGCTTCCAGCTTGCTGCTGCCTTTATTCTGGTGAGGGGAACCCCACTAGCCCTCTGGGATAGGCATAGTTCTCATTTCTCCTGCCTCCGTGTCCAGCCAGGTGATGCCTGAGGTTCATGTTAGGTCTGCCCAGCCCTGGCCTTGGCTTTATCTGCTTGTGAGAGATGACCCTTTGCCATCACTCTGCAGCTGCCTTCAGCTTTATCTCCACTGTGGTCCTGAGTCTGTAGCAGTCTCATAGGACCCGTGGCCTATGCCAGCCTGGACCATGGCCTTTTACCATTGCTTCATGTGGGTGTTTAATGAGTGGACCCAGCCCTGCTCACCTGTGTATAAGTTGCCTCAGGCCCTTGGCTCCTTCAGTGCATTGGACTGCCTACCTAGGTGGGACTCTGAACAGTGTCTGTGGCCTCTCTTGTTCCTCTATGCAGCTTTAGCAGACTGGTCCTTCGGTGAAGCAGGGTCTTGATTCTTGCCTATAAGTCTTGTGGACTATGATCTGATTCCTGGAAGGTGTGCTGCCATGGTCCAACATTGCCAGGCAGGGCTACCATCCTATCTGTTTACCTTTGCCCCCAGTTTCTTGTCTATCTCCACTAGCAACTCGGCCTTCTTGTGCTTGGTGTAGTCCCAGGAGAAAACACCTTCCCACTGAGTACTGAACTTATCCACTGCTGTTTTGCCAGGCCTTCCAAAGTGCACTTTCAGTTCCTAATCACAGTTCTCACCTTAGTGTTCCCCAGAGTCCACCTCCCAGGCCTTGAAGTAGCCATCTGCTGTGACCATAACATTACTGTAATTAAAAGTGTGTTGAACCTTCCCCAGAGGCAGGATCTTGTGAGGCTGAGTTCCCTTCTGCTGTGAGTTACTGAAATGTATGCACAGTAGGCCTGTGTGAAACGGCTAGTATTTGCTTTGGATTTGGTCGATTCGGGGGACAGTGATTTGATTTGGTGATTCGAATCACTGTCTCGAATCAATTCGGCCAAATCTCCAAATCACTCAGGCCCATCCCCCGCCTGCTCTCCCAGCCCTGGCAATGGCTGCCCCACCTGCCCCAGCTCCCCGCACTTTGAAAAAAACATCCCAACTCACCGGGTGCTGCCAGGCAGGGAGGTGATCCCCACTGCCCCCCACTGTCTCATGCTGTGTGGGGGGCTTTGCACAAGGCCCCCCAGTCCCTCCATGGCTGCCTTGTCCACCCCAGCTGTGGCCCTTTAAGGGAACCCCCCCCCCAAACCCCAGACTCACTAGTTCCTGCCTGGCGGGGGGTGATCCCCGCTGCCCCCCGCCACGTGAGGGGCTCTTCCACAAGCCCCCCGAAGCCTCAAGGCCGGTGCAGGAGTTGGCAAGTCCCA
>NW_005842125.1:2175760-2185008 GCF_000455745.1 Alligator sinensis | reverse complement strand
TCCCCCACCCCTACTTACCAGCTCCAAGTCCGGCTGCAGCTCCCTGCTGCAGCCAGCGGGGATTGTCCAAATCATCATAGCTGTCTGAATCTTTTCTGAAGATTCAGGGAGCTTCGAATTGATTTGAACCTTTTAATTGGCCCCCTGATTTGACTCACATTTGGAGATTCGGCCACCAAATGGGGCCGAATCTCCTCCAAATCGAATCAGTACCCAAAGCTTCACACAGCCCTAACGCATGTTGCTTTTTGTTCTTTACTGCAGTGTGTGCTGGGCCAGTTGTTATGCTCCTAGTTCCTTTCAGACTTGCCTCTGTCTCCAGGGGTGAATTGTGTGTCCATTTCATGAATCTGTTGAGATTGGTACTCATTCCCCTATAGTCCTGGACACAGCTTGGTCTTTCCCTGGCATCAAGCAGTGATCTTCTGTGGCACTTGTTTCCTGTGAACTGGGTGCCCCTGGTCTGCAGGAACTTGCCATCAAAGATGCAAAGTGTTGTAGTATCTCAGTAGACTCTGGCTATTCACTACAGGCACTGCCTCCACTAACTACAGTAGCTTTGCTATGGAGGCCAGACCCCCGGCACAGATAGGGCTCTGTTGGCTGAGGGAGTTTTTCTGTCCCTCATAGTTAACATCAGAAGCTCTGAATGATAGTGACTCTGGTGGTGAAAGCGGCCTTCTGCTGGCAGTAGTTTGTCAACACTGGGGGTTTTGCCTATTCTTGAGTCTGTCCGAAAGTTGTTTTCTCCTACTTAAATGGCTACTTTTTCTTTCCGGAAGTAGCTGCAGCATTGGGACACAAAGTAGTTCTGTTTCTTACAACCTGTGTGCTGTTGCTCATTATCTGGGTAGGCATTTTCTGTACTGTGGACTGCTTTCCCCAGTATGTATGGTGAACCATGCTGCTGCACTCTCAGTTGGCCTCTTAGTTTTGTTCCTGGATTCTTTTAGGCTGAGCCTGTGCACTAGTGGCTGTCATTGCTGTTACACTTTCCCTGAAGTGGTTGTGCTCTCTGAAAGCATTTCTCCAGGGTTTCATCTGTTTCATTCAACTTCCTCTCTGGTAAGCTAGAATCACGTGTCTTACAAACAATCCTGTCACTAATAAGGGATTTTCTGATGTTCCAAACATCCATGAGGCTATTAGTTTTCAGCCTAGGTTCCTTCTTCTGTTCCTTGGTTTTAAATTTTAAAAACATGTCTTTACAGTCACACTCCACATGGGTTAGAGTACTCATAAAACATCTTCATCATCCGTTCCAGAGTTTGGGGAATTATTCCTGGCTACTGTATCTCGCTCACTTCAAGTCTGTCTTTCCCAGTGGAGTGTAAAACAGCTTTATCTTCTTTTTCTTTCCATTTCTGTCCCCAGTGGTCAGCTCTGTGTATAGACTGTTCTTGCTTTCATACTTGTTCAAGGCTTTCTGCTTGGAAATCTGGCATTCTTGCAGATCCGGGTCCCTCCATGTTAGCAGTTTGTTCTGCTTCTTGGCATTGCTTTGTTTGGTACAATTTGGGAAATTTCTTGGTGACTTCCTTTTGTTTTATAGTAGTAGGAGCTCTGTTCATGCCTTTATGGCTACTTTTACTATATTATTACATTAGCTTTATATGTTAAGGCAGGGGGAGGGGGTGGCACCTGTAAGTCTGTTTCTGAATGGGATGTGCAGTAACCATCATCAATGACTGAATAAGTCTTGTCCCATCAAAATAAGACTGGGCTACAGCTGAAGTAAAGTCAGCCACAGAGGGCAGACAATGGAAAATTCTGGGGAAAGAAACAAAGAATCACAATGTGTGTGCTGGCTTTCTAAAACTTTGAAATCCTGAAGGCCAAAAACATGCATAGAGAACTTGGACAGATGTAAGAAGAGGCTTCATGGTCTAGAAGGGAATCCTAATCTGAAAGACCGAGGATCAGGAGTCGGAGCCTTGAGGGAGCATGAACAAATCCCAGAGAATGGTGGCACAATGAGGAAAACAAGGCAGGTAGGTATTTCATAGTGTGCAGAGATCTGTGCATATCAGGGGTGGGCAATTATTTCAGCTGGAGGACTGCTTAATGAGCTTTGGTGAGCTGTCGAGGGCTGCAAGGGTAGCCCCACCCCTTGATGGGTGCCCCGCCCCCTGGTTGCTATCCCACCCCTAACCCCTGACCTTTGCCACTAGAAGTCCCTCTTCTTGCCCCAGAAGTAAGTGCACCAATAGAGATTTTTGGGGCTGATACTGATAGCCGATTTTTAAGGAGGCATATCGGCTGATACTGATCCAATTTCTGATACACAGCCCAGCTTGAAGGGCAGTGTCTGGGTGGTAAGTCTCTTGTGGTGGAAGGGGAGGGGGAAAAGAAGGGGTGTGGGGAGGCAGATCGTGACCTCTGCAGTGAGGGAGGGAGTGGAGCTGGGGCAGGGGCTGGGGCAGGCAGGCACTGCCCAGCTGGGGTGGGGTAGGGCAGGGCAGGGTGCAGGATGGAGCCACAGCTCATATAGGGGGCGTGGGGGGTGTGTGGCAGCTTCTGCTGCTGTGAGCTCCCGGGAAAGGCACGAGGGGCGGGGCATGTGCCCCCCAATCTGTGTGGGGCAGGGCGGGGCAGGCTGCAGCTGCGTGCTGGAGCCAGGGCTGTACCAGGCTCTTTCCGGTGGGAGGCTGGGCCGAGTTGCACTCTAGGAGGGAAGCAGTGGTGCTGGGAGGGGGACAGTGGGGGGGCTGCAGCCACCCCAAAATTCGCCATAGCCCCCTCCAACCCCCCCTCCCAGTGTTGCTGCCTGCCCTGCCCTGAGCACAGTTTGGCCCAGCCCCCCACCCCAGGAAGATCCTGGCGCAGCCCCAGCCTGCAGCTGTAGCCCACCCTGCCCTGTGTAGATCCAGGGGTCACATGCCCCCTGTACCCTCCTGCGGTGGATGTTGGAAAAAATCATCAAAGAAACCATCAACAACAGGCTAATAGAAGACAACCTTCTGAGAGATAGCCAACATGGCTTTGTCTTGCCTGACCAACCTCATTTCCTTCTGACGCATCTCCTAGACAAAGGAGAAGAGGTTGATGTCATATATTTATATTTAAAAAAAGCCTTTGCCTTGGTTTCCCATGATGTCCTCATGGTAAAATTGGGGAACTGCGGTCTCAACAACCTTACAGTCTGATGGCTGGAGAATGGACTCCGTGGTTGGATCCAGAGAGTGACAGTCAATGGAGCTGAGTCAACATGGCACATGGTGACCAGTGGCATCCCCCAGGGCTCAGTATTCAGACCAGTACTCTTTAATATATTCATAAATGATCTGAATTCAGGTGTCAGAAGTGGACTGGCTAAGTTCACAGATGACACTAAATTATGGAAAAGCGCAGTCACTTTAGAGGATAGGCTGGCAATTGAGGCTCACAAGGTGGGCATATCAAAACCTGATGACATTCAACACAGAAATACAAGGTGCTCCACCTCGGGAGAAAGAGCCTATATCATACGTGTAGACTCAGCAGTGCTACACTTACTAGCACCATGACTGAAAGAGACTTAGGGGTCATGACTGACCACAAGATGAACATGAGCTACCAATGTGATGCCGCATCTGGCAAAGCAAATAAAACTCTAGCTTGCATCTACCAATGCATCTCAAGCAAGACCCAAGAAGTCATCCTCACACTTGACTCGGCATTGGTGAGGCCACAGCTGGAGTACTGCATCCAACTCTGGGCTCCACACTTTAGAAAGGATGTGGAGAAGCTTGAGAGAGTTCATAGGAGAGCCATGTGTATAATTAGAGGTCAAAAGAACAGGCCTTATGAGGAGAGGCTGAGAGGCACAGGACTCTTCAGCCTGCAGAAGTGAAGGCTCAGGGGTGACTAAGGGGTGTGCATCAGGAATTGGGAAAATGTCTGTTCACCAGGGCACCCCAAGGAAAGACAAGGTCAAATGGTCACAAACTTCTGGAAGACCGTTTTAGACTGGACATAAGGAAAAACTTCTTTACTGTCCAAGTCTCCAGAGTCTGGAATAGACTCCCCCCAGAAGTGGTGCAAGCACCTACTCTGGATACCTTTAAGAAATGGTTAGATGCTTATCTTTCTGGGGTGATCTTACCCCAGCTGACTTAGTATCATAGTATCATAGTACTTAGGGTCGGAAGGGACCTAAACAGATCATCAGGTCCGACCCCCTGTCCCAGGCAGGAATGGGTGCCAAGATCATATCACCCCAACCAAATATCTGTCCAGCCTCCTCTTGAAGACTCCCAAGGTAGGAGAGAGTACCACCTCACTTGGGAGGCCATTCCAGAGCCTGGCAGCCCTAACTATAAAGTAATGTCTCCTGATGTCCAGCCTGAACCTTCTCTCTAACAATTTGTGGCCGTTATTCCTAGTAACCCCAGGTGGTGTCTGGGGGAACAGAGCCTCCCCCAATTCCCGCTGGTCCCTCCTGGTGAGTTTGTAAATGGCCACCAGATCCCCTTTCTCTTGTGGAGGCTGACTAGGTTCAGGCCCTTTAGCCTCTTCGTAGGGCCTGCCTTGCTGACCCTTGGCCATGCGAGTGGCCCTCCTCTGGACCCTCTCAATGCTAGCCAAATCCCCTTTGAAGTGCGGCGCCCAGAACTGAATGCAGTACTCCAACTGTAGCCTGACCAATGCCGCATAGAGGGGAAGGATCACCTCCCTGGACCTGCTTGTGATGCATCTGTAGATGCGCGACAAGGTGCGGTTAGCCTTATTGACCGCTTCGTTGCATTGGCGGCTCATGTTCATTCTGGAGTCAACAATGACTCCAAGATCCCTTTCTGCCACCGAGTTGACAAGAACGGTATTCCCCAGCCTATAGGTGTGTTGCTGGTTCCTTCTCCCGTGATGCAGCACCTTGCACTTGTCTGCATTGAATTCCATCCTATTCTCATCCGCTCACCTCTGTAATCTGTCTAGATCTAGCTGTATTCTGTCCCTCCCCTCCAGCATGCCCACCTCGCCCCACAACTTGGTGTCGTCAATGAATTTGGACAGTGTGCATTCCACACCCACATCCAGATTGCTGATAAAGATGTTGAACAGTACAGGTCCCAGGACCGAGCCTGCCCTTTAGGCAGGGGGCTGGACCTGATGATCTCATGAGGTCCTTTCCAGCCCTAATTTCTATGAAATCTAGGAGCAGAACAGGTGTGATCCACTCCAGACAGGGGGTTGGTGGTGTGTGGAGGGGACATGCACATGTCGAGGGGCTGCCTGGGAGCCAGCCTTGGGTGCAGGGGAGGGAGGGGGAGGTTGAGGGCATGTGCAGCAGAGTTTGCCCAGTTGGCAGCTGTCCCTACAGTGCTCCACGTGGGGCCAAGTCCCACCCAGGGCAGCCTGTGCTGTACTGCCACCCTCACCCGCCAGCCCCAGCCAGCGCGCAGCTTCTGGTGGGGCTGTTCCCAGAACGGCTGCAGCTGGCTGTGCTCACATTGTCACCAGGAGGCAAGAGGAACACAGCAGCATCTGGCCAACTGCAGCTACACTGGAAGCTGTGCGCTGGCTGGGTCTAGCAGGGATGTTCTGCTCCCCTCATCTCCAGCTGTGGCTCCTGCTGCTCCTGCCGCATCTCTCTGAGTGGGTGGGGGAAGCATCAGTGGGAGACTTCTGCTCTCTTTACACTGGTTGCAGCACTAGCATGTGTCACCTTGCTGCAGCTAAGGAGCAGGCTCAGCAGGAGGCACCAGTCAATGCAATGGGAAGTATAACTCTGTACCCAGTAAAATGTTTGGGTGTGGGGGAGCCAACAGGGCACTAAGGACAGCCCCCAGGGAGCCCATGCTACAGGCTGGGTTGTTGCAGCTGGTATTCAGTGAGCCAGCTCTTCACCTGCAGCAGTCTCATACAGTATGGAGCACAGGGCTGCCCCAGCTTTTATGGCTGGATGGCACAGGGCTGCGCTTGCTATAGTAAAGGCTCCTGGTTTGGGGGTGATTATGGCACCCCCTCTGTGACAGCCAGAACCAGAGAGATTAATAAGCAATAATGTGTGCTTCTTGGAGGCATTTGGTATTTTGCCTCAATAGGTAATATTAGTTAATATAAGCTTGTAAGTTTGTAAACTGCAAATGTAACTTGTCTGTCATAAGTTTAACCAAACTGATAAATTAACTGTTCATGGAACTGACTGGGCCCCATAGGCAAAGCTGTAGCTGTGAGATTAGCTGGCCTAACGGTTTTTTATCAGCCTTAGTGATAAAAACTGGATCTAACTACTAGGCACACTCAAACACATTCCAGGAAAGCGTATCCCAAGAAAGCATATTCAACTGAAGCCTAAAAGGGGTTGGGATTTAGGCGGAGCAATGTCAATTTCAAACCTAAAGGTGCTGCATCATAATTTGCTTATTGGATAAACCTGAGTCCGGGTAGTAACCTTTTATGATAATTTTAACACCTTTCAATCCCATAGGGTAACAGCTATAGGGCAATATTGTGAGTGACCCTGAGGCCAACAGATTAGCATAAGACTAGGTATAAAAAACACATGCATCAGGTGACCAGCAGGAAGGAGGGAACAGAATGGTCATTTCTGTCCCACGCCCGGACCCCAGACTCCCGGTGTGAGTGAGGATCGGATCCTGAGCAAGGGACCTTCTCCGGTAATCCCTCTGACAGCGTCGATCATCAGGGACGCCTCACTTCACTGGAATCACTTGGCGCACACCTGGCATTGAGGGACTATCGATAAGTTGCCAACCCATGTCTGTCTATTTGTTATTTTGAACAGCCCGGTGTGGCTAATACCCTCGCAGTGCCCAGTTGGCCTGTGACAGATTGATCTATCTATCTATCTGTTAATATTATCTGTTGTTATTATTTTACTATTAGCTCTTTTATACTGCCTTATCTGCTTATCGCATTTATCTTTCTGTTAACTGTTGTGTGTGTAAGCTATAATAAATTTGTCTTTATTCCACTCCCAACTTTTGCCTCCTTGATCCAAAACTGAATCAAACAGCCCAGTTGGCCTGTGATAAAATTGATACACTCACAGTGCCCAGCTGGCCTGTGACACCCCTCTAAGTTGGCACCAGGGGCAGGTGTGCCACTTATCCCACCCTAGTTCCACTACTGGTTTGAACTGAATAAAACCAACAGCTCCTTAAAGAATTGTACACAGATGTTAAATGTTTGAAATAAGCCTCTGCCTAGAAACTACACTGTTAGTAGCAAAGGGCAATGAATGTCTTGTAGCAAAGCAATAACATGAGTTGTCTCAGCCTGCCTTCCTTCTTTTAAGCAGATTGTTGGTTTTTATTTACATATGAAGTTTTACACAGACCATTGTTTTGTCTGCTACTTGGCTCAAGCTGTGTCTGCCTCTTTCCCAGACCGGAGGAAGGGTACCTTGTGTCTGAAAACTTGTCTAAGATCTCTCCCAACCATGCAGTTGGTCCAGTGAAAGGCACTGCCCCCAAAAATCTTTGCTTCTCACATATTTCCCTGCAGGTTGGAACAGGAGTTGTAGGGTGGATGATTTTGAGGGTTTCACCAGGAAGCTTCCAGGAAACTCCACGTGCTTGGACTCTGAGCACACAATGCACCACATGGCTGGAAGCAGCAGCACTGAATACAGTGTGCTTAAATGAAGATTCAGGTTATGACAATCCAAATGGAGTCCCTTTATTACTGAACAGAGCTCTGTGCATGACACACATCATGGCAACATCACTCCAACTTGTATAGTATGTCACTTCTGAACTGGGGTTTTACAATGCTATAGCAAAAATGTACCCTAAAAAGACAATTGCATCACCTACTGGTTTTTGTGGGGATCTATTGAGCTGTAAAATTAGAGGATTTCAGCTGGAATAAATTCAGTGAGTTGTACCTTCTTATGCCAGGTGTGAATTAGGCCTGCAGTCCCAAAAGCAAAGTCTAATCTGTTACCGAGATCATGTGTGATAGTTGGCTCTTAATTGGCCAGGAGCAATAGATTCCTCTTTTATTTAGGGGTGCATATGTTGAATGATAGCAAATAATGCTGTGAATAAATGGCTCAAATATACTGAACAGGTTGGTCCAGACTGTAACAGGGAGCCAGAGGCTACTTTTACTTTGAGAGACAGAGGCAGAGAGAAACTGCAGAAAACAGGCCTACAAGCTACCTGAGAGTCAGAAGGGGAAAGTATGGCTTGTGGTGGGACAATGACCAAGAGTGAATGCGAATTTTAGTTTGGAGGCAGTTTGCTTATGCCTTTAAGTTTCTCTAGAGGACTAGATTGTGGCTACAAGGGGTGGTTTGGAGGCCATGGGATGCCTGAGGGGTATCTGGCATAGAGCAGCCTTGCCAGGATCAAGGACCCCAAGGGAGACAGCGACCTTGTGTAGGGTTGGGAAAGAGAGTGAGACAGGCCAGGGTCCCAGAGCACATGAGGGTGAGACAGGACTAAAGCCTAGGAGCCAAGGTCCTGGGCAGTGGACCTCAGGTGAGGGGCGTAGCCAGAGAAAAAAAGCTGAAGCCCCAACAAAGGTTTGAGGCCTGAGGGGCCAAGTGTTGGGTTGGGGCCAGAGGGCTTCCTACAGACTGCTACTGAGTAATACTAGCAAGGCATGGGTGTGGCTACGGGGGTGCAAGAGACCACAGTTATTTCCCCTGAAGTGTCTTGTTCCCTAAGGCACGATTTATGCCTAAGGAGCAAGAATGGTACCAGCTGGGCATGAGAAATTGTAGTGAGGTGAACTGAGGCTCACTGCAGGACCCTGGGGGCAGCCTCTGTAAGGACTTTAATATCCATCAAGGCATGACAGAGGAGGCAGAAGAGGAAGGGTACCCTGAGGAGCTGGAATTGAGCAGGAATAGCTTGGCCTTCAGGGGGTGTCACTGCTGCTCTTGGGGCCAGCCCTGGTACTCAGTGTTCCTTGTTGTAAGACATGAGGTTGTATGGGCATCCCCAGTGATTTATTATAGGACCTTGCTTTTTCACAGTTCCTGTGCATGACCAAAATAGGAACTTGTGACCAGGAGCTACTGGAACTGAAATGACGTGTGAGGAGTGTGATGTATGGGAAATTCTCGTGCAGGGGGAGCTGCATCCCAGCCACTAGAGAACTATACAGCAGGGGTGGGCAAAATACGGCCCGCAGGCTGAATCTGGCCCACCAGGCTATTCTAACTGGCCTGCAGAGTCTCTTAAAATTTAGAAAATGAATATTTATCTGCTCCTGGCTGCCTGTCAAAGATGACAGAACCAGGGGCAGTAGGATCCAGGGGAAGCTGGCAGGATCTAGCAGCCAGGCCCACCCAG
>NW_005842125.1:2175352-2175687 GCF_000455745.1 Alligator sinensis | reverse complement strand
GGGTGGGGGCAGGGGAGGGCCACAGGGATTGCCCCAGTCCTTGAGGCCAGGCTCAGCCAGCTCCTGCTGAGTCCCGTGGTCCAGCCATGCAGCCGGGAGCCACGTGATGCAGGAGCGGCCGCTGGGCAGGCAGGGAAGCCATGAAAGCAGCTGCAGAATGTCAGCGGGTGGGAGCACAGCACCACTGGGCGGGAGCATGGGGCCTGTGTCAGTGTCTTGGGGCCAGTGCCTGTGGGGCCCAGAGTGGGGCAACAGGAGTGTGGGGCTCAGGCCGACAGGGGCTCTAGAGCCAGGCTGGCTCCCTCCTCTCCCTGCTGGCACAGCCCGGCCCGGCC
>NW_005842125.1:2170813-2171043 GCF_000455745.1 Alligator sinensis | reverse complement strand
CTGCCTGTAAAAGAGGACGGGAGCCAGGAGCAGTAAAGCCCAGGGGGAGCCGGCAGGACCCAGCAGCCCGACCCACCTTCCCCCCGCCTGGAAGCCTCTGCCTAGCAGAGCCTTCTGGCCTGAGACCCTGGGGCTGTTCCTGCCAGCCTGTGCTGGAGGGAAATTCAAGTAAGACTGGTGGGGGCAGGGGAGGGCCACAGGGATTGCCCCAGTCCTTGAGGCCAGGCTCA
>NW_005842125.1:2162724-2170613 GCF_000455745.1 Alligator sinensis | reverse complement strand
GGTGGGAGCAACAGGAGTGTGGGGCTCAGGCCGACAGGGCCTCTAGAGCCAGGCTGGCTCCCTCCTCTCCCTGCTGGCACAGCCCGGCCCGGCTCCATAGACCCCTGCTGACCCAGGCCCCATGCTCCTGCTGCCCCGCTTTAGGCCCTGCCGGCCCTGGCCCTGGGACACTGGTGTGGGCCCCATGCTTCCGCTCAGCTGTTGCTGCACTCTGTGTGCCCACTCACTCCCACCCTCCATCCCCCGCTGCCGCTTTCAGTGCTTCCCTGCCCGCCAGCTGGCCACTCCATCACCATGTGGCTCCAGGCTGCATGGCCAGACTGTGGGAGCACAGAACCCGTGCCAGCATACCCATATGCCCTCACCCCACACCCACACCTATCCACCCCCCAAAAGCCCCACACACACACTCATACCCTCCCCGACACCCCACATACCCACACACCCACAGCCTCCCACAAACCTATACCCACTCCCCATGTCCCCTACCCCATCACAATATACAAGAGTAAGACTTCATTTTAAGCTATTGTGCAATCACCTCTATGAACACCATACATACATATGTAAATCTGGACAAAAATATTTTTTGAAATCAAATTAATGAATGTTGTAGATGTTCAATTTTTAGAATATAATTTGGTATTTTTCTGGTTTGGAGACAGCAAGACCCCTTGCTGAAAGGAGTACTTCTGGGGACAAGGGGAGGGACTTCTGGTGACAAAGGTCAGGGGTTAGAGGTTGGGACATCCGGTCACAAGTCTGCGACCAGGGGGTGGGGCACCTGTCAAGGGGTGAAGCTACTCATGCGGCCCTTGATAGCTTGCCAAAACTCAGCGAGTGGCCCTTCGCTCGAAATAATTGCCCACTTCTGTTCTACAGCCTGCTGGAACATATATATTTTTATATACATATGACCTTATGTACATGATCACTGATGTGTCCTTCAGAATGCAGGACTGTGTTTTTTTTAATTATTCTCTTCTCCAGGTCCATCCTTTATATGACACAGTGTTTCTAGCAGGCTATGTATTGGGCCCTAATCTTGCAATGAGCTAAACCTAAGGAGATCTTTCTTTCTGCCAGAAGCCCTCTGATTCAAAACTTCCCCTCCCCACCCCCATCTGCATTTAAGGAGATAAGTGACTGTTGTCATTCAAAAGATCTGTTGCATAAGAGAAGGCTGTAGAGCCAGTCTGCATGGAGTTTGTTAGGGACCTGGGGCCTTAGCCAGCTGCATCTGTAGAATAGTTGGGTTATGGTGTCTATATAGTATCCGAGTTTTCAGTTCTAGGAGAGGGGGCCATATCTTTCAGCACAAAAAGATGTTGGATTAACAGTGGCTGTCCCAGAAAACTTGGAAACGTAAGACTAGCTTTGTATATCCCATGTGCAGGAAGACCTTTGCTGGAATAAACAAAAATGACACAGAAACAATGGCAAGGTTGCAAATAGGGGTGTATGAAATGGGCTGTATTTGATTCAGATTTGGCTCAAATCGGGGGACAGTGATTTGATTTGTTGATTTGGATCCCTGTCCTGATTTGATTTAGCCAAATCCAAATCTGAAGATTCGATGCTGATTCGGAGAATCAGTGATTTGGCCATAGACACAGCTTTAAATCTTTTTTCTACATACCTCAAGGTACCAGGCACCACCAAGCGCGCTGGGGATCCCCCTGTGCTCCCATGCCCCACCATGCTCCATGCCCCCCCTGTGCTCCATCCGCCCCACCATCTCAGCATTCACGAGCTGGTACCTTGAGGTATGTAGAAAAAACATTTAAAGCTGTGTCTATGTCTGAATTATTGAATCTCTCCGAAACAATTTGGAGAGATTACAGGGTCTCTCAATTCGATTTGGATTTGGAGATTTGGCCACTGAATCGGGTCGAATCTCTGCCAGATCGAATCAGCAACCAAAGCTTTGCACAGCCCTAGTTGCAAAGTGTGCACAATGTTTCAGAGTCCAAGGCTAGAAGGGGCCACCAGATCCTCAAGGCAAGCCCATGGAAATCATATAGCCATGCACAAATACCCTACAACAAGCCCAACTTCTTTAGATCACAGCAGTGCAGTCCTCAGGAAGATCATTTTTTGTGCCACTCTGGCTACAAATAGATGTCACATTTATCTCAGGATAAGTCATTTTATCCCAGGAAAAGTGCACTCATTCACATATTCATGTCCATTGTTCTGGGATAAATCCTAAAAAGGTTCATGGGATAAGAAGTACTAGCAGTTTATCCAGGGACTTTGCAAAGTACATCTAAACAGTTATCCTGGGATTGCATCACTGAATCAGTGGCAGAAAAAGCAGCAGTTCATTCAGCCAGTCACTAAACCCTGATTAGAAGGGCTATATGCATACATGTCAATTCCAGGATATTTCTGTTCCAAAACAAATGCAAGCACCACTTGTCCAGGGACAAATGTAACATCTGTTCCTAGCCTCTGGGAAAAGCCAGAATAAAAGTTGTCTGGGCAACATTCATGTGTTTCCCTTGTGTTTTTAGCATAGTGATTCAGTCTTGCCCAACATAATACAGAGAATTTGTGACCATTTTTATTAAAGCTACAAACAATTGACTCTGGGAAAGAAAACAAATTATTTCAGCATAGTTGCCAACAACTGCTTATAACAGTACACATTAGCAATAGATGCTTTACGTGTGCGCTCTGGTTCTGGGAAATAGTGGAAGTGAGAGAAGGGGGTTGGGAGAGTGCTTCAATTTGCATTATTGTTAAGACGATTAGTCTTAAGAGCTGGAAGTATTCTGACTGTGCATTAAACAGCATCACCCCTTCATGCGTGCCCTGATTTACAGTGAGACAAAAATCCAGATATATAATTTTACAGAGAAGAAAATGTACTGGATATAGAAATGACCCAAAAAGAGAAACGTGCTTAAATGATAACAGACAATTTGCCATTGACTTGCAAATTTTGCCACTGACAGCTAGGCTTGTCTTCCCCCAGAGACTCATGAAGCCAGTGGGATTGCAGAGCTTCTGGAGGGTATTCTCACTGTCTTTGATGATTACTCTGTAGATCACCTGGTTGATTTCTGGAATAGCACACTGATCTTGGCCATAGACACAGTGGGCCCCTGTGTGTCTGCTCTGACCACTGTGGTGGCACAGTTCCCCTGGCAGGCTCTCAACCCAGGCTGAAGCCTATGGATTGCATCATAGATCTTTCTTAAAAGACTGCAGTGTGGCAGTAGGGAAGAAGGTTTGACACTGCAGGATTCATAATGGTGAACTGTTCCTTATGGTGAATGACCTGGTTAATCCCAGCTTGTTTCCCCCTTAGAAACTGCCTCTTCAGCCTACTGTGACAAATTTGACTCCTACTTTACAGACAAGATTGCCAATATCAAGCACAGCTTGGGAGTCACCACTTTTACTGCAGTCAGAGTTTGGAGTTGAGGAGGCTCTGTCTTGTCCTGTTTATATGGATTGTTTTAAACTGCTATTACTCACTGGTGCAGAAAATAGGCTTGGGAAGATAAGGGCAACCAGTTGTGAGTTGCACCCATGCTCATTCTGGTTTGTAAAAGCAAGTTGGAGGAGACTGGGGCCACTGCTGACAGGGATTGTTAGTGCTTCCTGTTGGGAGGGCAGTGTGTCAGACATGTTTAAGTCTGCAATAGTCTGGCCCCCAGCTAGTTTTCCCATCTCCAACCTCTCCTTCCTGGGAAATGTAGTTGAACAGGTGATCGGTCACCTGTCAGCTCCAGGAGCATCTGGTTGCTATCAGTTTACTGGACACTTGTCAGTCTGACTTTCACCCTGGATATAGCACAGAGACTATACCTCGTAGCCTTAGCCAATGATCTTTGCTTGGAGACTGACAGGTGAAATTGTGCCCTGCTAATCTTACTTGATCTTTCAGCAGGCTTTAATTCAATTGACCATGAGGTGCTAATAAAGTCTTTGTATGACCTGGTGAATATTCATGGAACTGTTTTTTCTGCTCTTTTCTAATACAGAGTTCCCAGATGGTGGTGATCCTCTTGGGGTCTTTTCTTTGGGGTCCCCCCAAAATCCAGCTCATCACCCCTCCTGTTCTAATATGTATATGAGGCTGCAGGGTAAGATTATGCAGAAGTTTGGAGTGAGATGCCATCAATATGCTATTAAAACCCAGATCCACCTCAGTCTCCAGGGGTGGCTGTGAAGCCCCTGGAGCCCTCACTTTCTGGGCCAATCACCCACCATACCTTGATGTTATTTATTTTTATGAGGGAGGCTACCCTAGGGCTTCCTAAATTGCTCTCTCAAAGGACCATCAGGTGCCTGTGGTCAGTACCTTATGAGCTAATTGAATAGCTCCTTTCCTCCCCTACACTATGCCCCTCATTGATATTCAGCACCTTCTCCCTCTCTGGTCCCACACTCTCAGCCCCTCAGTCTGGGCTCCAGACCCTTCCCTACATCCCTAGTAACTTCTTCCTCTCCCTAGTTCCTCCCCAAACCTGCAGACTGCTTCAGGTATTACCCTCCATGTAGATCTTCTGGAGCTGCAGCCATCCTGCTGAGGTAGCAATCTCTCAGCAGGCTCCAAGCTGTTACTTCTGGCTCATCTCAGGACCTGGGCTTATATCCTCCCTAAGACCAACCCTCCTTCTTGGTCAGATGACTGTAATCTGCCCAGGCCACACCTGCAGGCCATTTCAGCCCCATCCTGCCTACATTTAAAGTGGCAGGAGCACCAAGCTTCTTGCCACAGGACCATCACCTCCATCTAGTGAGAAGGCTGTAATCCTTTCTTTCAGATTCAGATCTGGTCATCATCAGTTTTACCTTTGTAACCTCAAAGCTAGACTACATCAGTGCAATTTATGTAGGGCTGTTCTTGAAAACTGTCCAGAAGATGCAGCTGGTTCAAAATGCAGCAGCCCACTGTCTGGCAGGTCAGGTCACCAGGAGCATGTAACTCCAACACTCCAGAGTCTGTACTAGCTCCCAGTAACTTTTGGGGAGTGATTCAAGGTACTGGTTTTGATGTATATGGCCCTAAATGGTCTCACTCTATGTACCTAAGGGACTGTCTTCTCCCATATGCCCTATTGCAATCCCTAAGGTCAGCTGAAATCAGGCTCCTGTAATTACCATCAATATTCCAAATTCAATCGCCAAAAAAAAATGTAAGAGGTCATTCTCAGCAGTTTTTCCTCAGCTCTGGAACTCCCTCTTGATGCCTGCCAGAGCCTGGATGTTTTTCAGAAACTCTAAGACCTTCCTTTTTTAGACAGGCATTTGGCAAACAAAGCTAGGGTGAAATATTGTTTGGGGGTGGGTGGGTTTTGCTTTATGCTGATGCTCTAGTTCCCCTTTGAAGTTGCTTTGGTTCCTTGTTCATTCTCCTGTTTTATAAGTTATTGTCTCCTCTTTTGTGAGCTCCCTAGAGCCTTTGTTGGGAAGGGTAGCATATAAATAAAGTCAAATTTACCAAACTAGAGTTTCACCCAAGATGCCTAACAGCCAAAGATTTCATTTTCTTCCTTATTCCACTGGACTTTATTCAGATTTCCACACTTTGCTTTCAAGCTCCTCAACTCTCCTTCAAGAATTACCTTTTAATGAAAATATGAGTATTTCAGAAATTAATAGCCAAATGGCTGCCCATTCTGTGTATCTTTGAAAACATGGGAAACTTGCACAGCAGTAGGGAACACTGATGATAGCACCGTTGAACAAAATCATCATTTTGCACTGAACACACAAGTGAGCACTTAAACAACACAGCTGCACCTCTGTCAGCATGCATTAAAAAAGAACAGGGTCTGTCATTCCTTTTTTGTGGGCTGAATGTGTGCCACCTAGTGAAATTCATCATAGGATTGTGGCACAATATGGTGAGAACCATATGGCTCATTGGGAAATCTATGAGTGGGTAGAGAATTTCCAAAGTGGCTGCACGTGTGTAGTGAATGAACCCTGAGCAGGATGACCCAACAGCTACAGTGGAGGACAACATGACCAAGGCTAATGCTGCTGTACTTGTAAAGAGTTGAGCGAGCATTCCTTGTGACAGAAGTAGGTGTAAATGCTGGCAGTATAAGTAGGTGTAAATGCTGGCAATATCTACACCATTTTGTATGATCACCTGAATTACTAGAAATTGTGTCTGTTGGATGCCAAAGCAACTAACAGATGTGCATACATGACAATGTGTGGAAGTGTGTACCTAGTTTCTGTAATGTGTATGGGATGAATATGAGAGAGGCTTCTCTCATGCATTGTCACTGGGGACAAGACATAGGTCCATCATTAAAAGCCAGAGAGCAAAAGGCCTCAATTGAAGCATACCTTGTTGCCACCACCCAAAAAATTCCACACTCCACTATCCTCTGACAAGGTCTTGCTCATTCTGTTTTGAGATTGCAAGGGACTACTCCTTGTCTACTTCATGGGCTATGGGGTCACAATCAACAGCAACAGCTACTAAGGTGTGGACAGAAGTGACAATCTTCACCCGATGTGGCCCCTTAAAGCACTTTAGAGCCATGGCCTAACACAAGTGCACGACTGCAGAGCACTTTAAAGGGGCCTGATCTCATGACAGTCTGAACCCTCGTTACACAAAGGTTCAGATGAAGGTGCTCTAAAGCAGAGTGCCTTCATTAACTTGTGTCTGTGTGTGCCAGAAGGAGGGCTGGGCTGACACAGCTCAGCCCTGCTCCTGGTGCTGTTTTCAGAATGGGAGGGGTGGAAGGGAACCAAGGGATCTTGTTCTGGGGGTTGCCCAGCTGATGCTAAAGGGTGAGGTGGGTGGATTGGAATCGCCCTGAGGTGGGGGGCTCTACTGCACTCCCCCCCCCCCCCCCCCCCCCAACTCCAGCACAGGCTGGGGAAACCCCAGAATGGATTTCCATCCCGTGCCTTCTCCCCCTCATCCTGAGGGGCCTGGAAGAGGGGTGGGGAGCTTGGGAAAGACGCTGGAGAGATGCAGCCTCTATCCCTGGATCGACTCCAAATTGGCTAACGTCTGTTGGGTTTGGAGGATCAGTCTAATTCATGGCTTTCTGTGAAGCACCGTGAGTTAGACTGGGGAGCTGTCTGTACCTCTTCTGCCACATTCTCCAAAGCTACCTGAAGCTAGTTGTTCAGACCAAATGGTATGGAAAGCTCAAGCAAGGTATTCTTCTCCATCGTGACAAGGCAAGTGTAATGGGGTTTGGCCCCGTTACTGCTAGAAGGAGTGCATCTGAGCTGCCTCCAATCTGGGACGGTTGCCCCCCACCCCTGCTCCAGCATGGATGCAGCAGCAGTGCGGCTATGGTAACTGGCCAGAGGCAGGCTCAGCCAGTGCAACCCCAACAATTAGCTCCAGCTGGGGGCCATTAGAAACCCAGCAATCTGGGTCAGGCAGAAGGGCCTGTCCTTGGAAGAGAGGGGAAATAAGAGTATCCCAGGGCAATTGCCTAGGGGTTCTCTTGGGGATGGGGGGCCAGCAGGGCTTAGAGGGGTGTACTCATACTGGCAACGTGAGCCCCAGATGGTGTCCGTCTCACCTGGCCAAGGCCCAGGGTTAGCCTGTGCTCGACTGAAGCCAGCTGAGGTACCGGGACTGCAGCATGAAGCAACAACTGTGGCAACCCTCCCCCAGAGGATCAGCACAAGATAAGCACAGTGTCGCGGGGCACCTCGCTGCCCCCACTCCTAGAGAGGGGAAAACTGCTGGGGAAAAGCCCTAGCAGGGATAATGAGCGCAGCTGTGAGTTGCCAGGGCAACTCCAGATAGATTGACTCACACCTGACGGCGGTCAGCTGGTAATGTAGGGCAGGGCCTGGCTCCTATAAAGCCTAGAACCAAGGCCAGGCTGGCAGTTCCCTGCTAGCTGTCAGAGAGGCAGGAGCTTGGATGTGAGCACATCAGG
>NW_005842125.1:2155267-2162591 GCF_000455745.1 Alligator sinensis | reverse complement strand
AGGGTGAGGCTATAAGGGGTTGGAGGAGGCCTCATAGGGACCCCCAGAGGGGTGGGGCCCCAGCGCCTGAGGAGGGTGCAGCGTACTCGTAGGGACCCACAGGGTGTGGGGCCCTAGCGCCTGGGAAGGCGCAGTATTCTCAGGGGCAACCCCAGCGGCGAGGGGACCCCGGCGCCAGTAAGGGCGCAACTTCATTAAAGGGGCCTCACAGCGGAGTGTGAGGACCCTGGCGCCCAGCGTGGGCACAGCAAGCCCCAGAGAGGGGGTGATAGTATCAGGAAGCCCGGCATGAGCGTGTAAGATCCCAGAGAAGGGGGACCATTGAGAAGCCCAAGACGGGCGTAGCGAGCCTGGTTGTAGGCTAGTACGGCAATAGCCCTCAGATAGGGGCAGGGTGCTGCGGTGGACCCCGACGGAAGGGTTTAGTAGTACAACACCCCAGGAGAAAGGGAAGGTGCTGTGGTGGTCCCCGGCAAAAGGGGATAGCAGCGTGGTGAGCCTGGACCAGAGAGGGTAGCTGTGCGGTAGGCCTGAGAGACTGGAGGCTCGACATAGTCCCAAAGCAGGCAAGGGTCCCTGAGCGGGACAACACTTTTAGAGGAAGCCCAGAAAGGGCACCAAGACCCCAGAGAGGGGGCATGATTGAGAAGGCCCAGTGCGGGCGTGATGACCCCCAGGAAGGGGGGCAGCATTTTGGGAAGCCCAAGGTGGGCACGGCGAGCCCCGAAGAGGGGAGCGCCCTATGTAGAGAAGGCCCCAGAGAAGGGGGCAGTACTAGAGAAGGCCCAGGAGAACGGGCATGTATTATGACAGACCAACGTCCAGTACATCTGTGAGGCTTGGGGCGTGGTATTAGGGGTTGGTAGGAGCCACGCGTAGCCCATAAGGCTAGGGTGCCTGAGTAGCACCCATCGTACGGGGAGACCACAAGAGTCCGGGAAAACTGCAGGGACAGAGGTCCCGATATGCCGTGCCCAAGGCGGTATAAGGCAGCCTCCCAACATATACTGAACATCAAAGACGTGACGGGCGAGAAGAAGAGGATGCCCTTGGGCCGGCCTTGACATGGTGAGAGGGACCTTAAGGAGATCACGGCTCTCCTGCAGGACCTCGCCGTGACACAGCTTTTTTTCATTTCTTGTTTTTGGGGTGGGTTTTTTTTGTTCTTCATTATAGACCCACGGCAAGGGCCCAGGGGCTGGAAAGAATGCTGTAGGCTGAGGAGTGAGCCTCAGGCTGGCTGCACAGGGAGGCTGGGGTCCTGGCCAGTGGAGCCATGGCCAACCCACTGCAGCATTGTAAAAGGAGGCAGGAAGTGGCAGTACCTCCAACCCAACATGCCCAGCAAACCGCTTCTAGAGTCACAGTCACCTGCCCTACCCACAAGTGGTGTCAGGAATGGGACTTGAACCCACAACTCCACAGGAGATTGCAAGTTAAGGGAGCTATCCTCCAGCCCTGAAGCAGAAGATTTTTTTGGCAGCTGGATGGAACAAGTCCTGGAGCAGGGAGCTATGTACCTAGGAAGCTACCTAGACGATGGTCACTTCACGCTTCAAGAAATGTAGGACCAGGATTACTCCTCTGCTGGCCCTGCACAACAGGTACGTTCCCCTCCCCACACAGGAGGAGGCTCTGATGGTGACACTGGAGGAGGAGGAAGGTAAGCAGCGTGCTGCCACCCCAAGAGGCAGGTACAAGGTACCTGCCTCCTGCAGGGCACCAAGGGTCCCCTCTGCTGTCCAGACCCCCTACCCTGGGAGGTCTGCTGCCTGCCTGTGGCCTGCATCAGAGATGTTGCAGCAAGGATCCCCAGGCTAGTCCATCCCTCCAATTAATACCCTATGCACACCTCATTCATGTGGAAACAAATGACATGGCCAGGAACAATCCAAACTGGATCATGAGTCACTACAGAGCTCTGGGGGCTGGGCTTAAGGGATTGGGGGCCCAAATAGTCATTTCTTCTGTGCTTCCAGTTGCAGGCCACGGTCTGAGGAGGGAAGGCTGCATTGAGGAAATCAACCAACGACTCCGGTGTCACTGAGAGGGCTTTGGCTTCCTCAACCACAGCTCGCACTTCAGGGACAGAAGAGTCCTGGGAAGGGACGGCATCCATCTCATGCAGAAAGGTAAGTCCCTGTTCTCAGCCAGGGTGGCTGATCCTCTAGATAGGGCAGGGGTGGGCAAAATATGGCCTGCAAGGCCATTCAATCTGACCTGCGGGGCCCCTAAAAAAATTTAGAAAATTTAAAACTTATCTGTCCTTGGTTCCTGTCCAAGATGACAGGAATCACATGGACAATGACAGGACCCAGGGGAGGCCCTGGAGAGCTCCTGCAACAGCAGAGCCTGCCTGGCCCCGCCCCCCCAGCCAGAAGCCCCAGCAGGGACAGGGAGTCAGCAGGAGCGTGGGGTCCTCGCTGGTGGCCCAGGGTTGGCACCAGCAGGGCCCAGAGCAGGGCAGCAGGGGTACAGGGTCCCAGCTGGCAGGGGCTCTATGGAGCCAGACCAGCTCCCCCCCCCTCTCCCTGCTGGTGCAGCCCAGCCCAGTTCCTCAGACCCCTGCCAGCTTGCACCCTGCTCTGGGCCCCATCGGTGCTGGCTCTGGGACATTGGTCCCAAGACATTGGGACATGGGTCCCAAGATGGTGACCAGGGGGTGGGGCACCTGTGAAGGGGCAGGGCTACCCCCGCTGCCCTCGACAGCTTGCCACAACTTGGTAAGCGGCCCTCCACCCGAAATAATTGCCCACCCCTGAGATGGGGCTTTTTAAGTTTGCTGGGGGACGGGGAAACACTGACTAGAGTTTGCCTGGGGACCAACATACAAGAAATCTCCATAGATAGGGACACTAGGAGAGCCACTCCCGAGAGAGCTGAGGGAATAACACTCCTTCCACATGACAGGAAGCTGAGAGTCTCAACAGGAGGACTTGGGTGCCTCTTCACCTTGCCAGGAGCATGGGGAACAAGCAGGAAGAGCTAGCCCTCCTGCTCTCTAATGGGCAGTATGACCTACTAGGGATTACAGAGACCTGGTGGGACTCCTCACATGATTGCAACATAGCCATGGAGGGCTATACCCTGCATAGAAGGAACCGGATAGGGAAGAAAGGTGGAGGTGCAGCTCTCTATGTAAAGGAGCAATACGCCTCCTTGGAGGCCGACATCAGCTCCAAAAAAGAGCGGCTTGAAACCCTCTGAGTCAAGCTGCAGGGGAGGTGGGGGACGTGCAGAGAGACTTAACTGTACGCATATACTGCAGACCACCAAATCAAGGGGAGGAACTCGATCTGGAGTTCACCCGAGAACTGACAGAGGCGGCCCGTACATGTGACATGCTCATCATGGGTGACTTCAATTATCCAGGCATCTCTTGGAAGGAACATTCAGCCAAGTTGACCGATCAAGTTCCTTCCTGACCTGCATTGAAGAGCTCTTCCTGGCTCAGGAGGTGCATGGACCAACCAGAAGTAACACTCCCCTAGACCTGGTCCTGGCCAAAGGAGACTACCTGGTGACTGACTTAGAAATAGAGGGTAGCCTGGGAAACAGTGACCATGAAACCATTACGTTCACAGTCCATCACAAGGCAGACAAATCTGATAGCAGAGTTGAAGTCTTGGACTTCAAAAATGCAAACTTCAACAAGCTCAGGTCACTAGTAGGGCAAGTGCTGCGGGACCAGGGACCAAAGGCAAAAGATGTGCTTGGAGAGTGGTCGCTTCTTAGGGACGCAATCCTTGAACCACAAAGGAAGTCCATTCCCACATGGAAAAAGGGCAGCAAAAGGGCTGAGAAGCCCTCCTGGCTAAACAGGGAAAGGACGGTGTTCCTTACAAAGAAGAAAGAGGCATACAAAGAATGGAAGCTGGGGACAGGCCCCAAGGAAGACTATACAATAATGCTCCACACTTGTAGGGAACAAATTAGAAAGGCCAAGGCAGCGACTGAACTTAGATTGGCAACCTTCTTTAGGTATGTAGGGAACAAGAGAAAGCAAATGGGAGTGTGGGGCCACACTGCTCAACAACTCAGGACAGCTGGTTACCAACACTCAGGAGAAAACAGAATTCCTGAATGACTACTTTGCCTCGGTATTTCACCGGGCCACAGGGAAAATTATGGGACATAGGGTACAGAATGAGCAGGGCAGAAATGACTGTCTCCCTACTATTGCCGTAGAACTGGTGTGTGATCAATTAAAGAAATAAGACATGTGTAAGTCAGTAGGACCAAATGAACTCAATCAGAGGGTGCTGAAGGAGCTGGCTGATGTCATCACAGAGACCCTGGCAAAACTGTTCCAAAACTTGTGGCACTGTGGAGTGGTCCCTGAGGACTGGAAGAGGGTAAATGTCGTGCCCATCATCAAGAAGGGGACAAGGGAGGACCCAGGTAACTGTAGCCCAATTAGCCTAACTTCTATCCCAGGGAAAATCCCAGAAAAATTCATTAAGGACTCTATGTGCGATAGGCTTGCAGAAGGTAGGATTCTGAACTGCAGCCAGCCTGGCCTTGTCACAGGCAGGTCTTGTCTTACCAACCTCATCTCCTTTTACAATCCGGTAACTCGCCACTTGGATAAGGGAGAAGTGGTGGGTGTTGTATACCTTGACTTCCTAAAAGCCTTTGATCTGGTATACTATGATGTTCTCACAAGAAAATTGGAAGATAGTGGGCTTAACTGCAAGATGGTTATGTGGGTATGAAGCTGGCTGTGGGGTAAGACTCAGAGTCCTAATGAACAGATCTGTGTCATCTTGGTAAGAAGTGGGCAGCAGTGCTTGGTCGGTGCTTGGTCCTGTACTTTTCAATATCTTCATCAATGATTTGGATGTGGGGGTGAAGAGCTCACTGGCCAAGTTTGCAGATGACACCAAGTTATGGGGAAGAGTGGTCACGCTTGAAGATAGTCTGCAGATACAGGCAGACCTAGACAAGCTAGCAAGTTGGGTGAGTCAGAACCAGATGAAGTTCAATGCTGAGAAATGTAAAGTGCTCCACGTGGGGATAAACAATCCCCTGCACACCTACAGGCTTGGCAACACCAACCTGACCAGCACTACAAATGGTAGAGACCTGGGGGTAATAATAGACTGCAGCATAAATATGAGCTAGCAGGGCGACTCTGTTGCCAGCAGAACAAATAATACTCTGGCATGCATCAATCGATGCATCTCCAGCAAGACCAAGGAGGTGATTCTTCCTCTCCGCTCGGCTCTGGTGAGACCCCAACTGGAGTACTGCATTAAGGTGGCCAAGGGCCTCAAGGCCTGCTGCACCAAGGTCCCTGCCCCACTGGGGCTTTGCAACAGGTACAAACCTCTTGCAGCCCCAGCAGAGCCCGCTGAGTTGCCAGCTTACACAGGCGCTACTGTAGCTACCGCCCCTGCTCTCCCCAAGACAAAACGCAAAGTGTATGATGTGGGAGACTCCATCCTGAGGGGGAGTGAGGGGGTAATCTGCTGCCCTGACTCCTTAGCTTGGGCAGTTTGCTGCTTCCCGGGAGCCAGAATCCGAGACATTGTGGAGAAGATCCCTAAGCTCCTCCAGCCCACTGACCATTACCCTATGCTTCTTATCCATGTGGGCACCAATTACACAGCTCGGAGCGCTCCCAGCCTGGTCATGAACTGCTACAGGGATTTGGGAGCGGGGCTAAAGGATCTGAGGGCATAGGTGGTGTTTCTTTGATCCTCCCAGTCTCGGGCTATGGACTGAGGAGGGAGAGGAGGATCCAGGTAGTGAACCAAAGACTCTGGTGCTGGTGTCATCGGGAAGGCTTTGGCTTCCATGACCACTGTCTGCTCTTTGGCGAGAGAGGCAGTGAGCTGCTGGGAAGGGACAACCTACACCTCTTTCCGCGGGGGAGGAGGCTCTTCTCAACCAGACTGGCTGACTTGCTCCACTGGGCTTTAAACTAAGCCTGCCGGGGGATGAGGGGACTACTGCCACTGTTGGCCCGCTGACCAACCCTTGCAAAGCCAGCAGGCCAAGGCACTTAAGGGAACCCACCCCTGCCCCATCCCTGGAATGAACTGTAGGCAAGGCAAGGACCCCCAAGGGGACACTTGCATGCCTATACACAAATGCCAGGAGCCTGGGGAATAAACAGGAGGAACTTGTCTTCCTGTTAAATGCAAATAACTATGATGTCATAGGGATAACGGAGACCTGGTGGGACTCCACCTATGACTGGACCACAGGTATAGACTGCTATACTCTATACAGGAGAGATCGAGTGGACAAAAGGGGTGGGGGTGTAGCTCTCTATGTCAAGGAAAGCTACGCGTCCCCAACATTGGCACCCACAGTGGAAGACTTGAGACCCTCTGGGTTAAAATCCATGGGGAACATGGCACAGGGGCTACTATGGTGGGAGTCTACTCCAGACCAACTACCCAGGGTCAAGACCTTGACCAGAAGTTTGCCAGGGAATTGGCTGAGGCCGCGCGCTCCTGGTGTATGATTGTAATGGGAGACTTTAACTACCCAGACATCTTGTGGGAGGAGCGCTCAGCCAAATCCAAGCGGTCGCAAAGCTTTCTCTCATGCGTGGATGACTTCTATCTGATGCAGGAAGTCTACGGGCTGACAAGAGGTAAAGCACTGCTTGACCTGGTACTGGCAACCGGGGACAACCTAATCGGCGACCTAACAATCTAAGGGAAGCTGGGTGACAGTGACCACGAGCTGATCACCTTCACCTATCACCTGAACAAGGGGGAAGAGATTGATGTCCTAGATCTTAACTTTAAAAAAGCCTTAGATCTGGTATCCCATAATCACCTCTTGGCAAAACTGGCTAACTGTGGCCTCGATCTCACCACGATCCGCTGGCTGGGGAATTGGCTCCGCGGTAGGACCCAGTGGGTAGTGGTTCATGGAAGCCAATCATCTTGGTGCACGGTCACCAGTGGGGTCCCTCAAGGCTCTGTCCTAGTGTCTCTACTGTTTAACATCTTCATCAATGATGTAGACATTGGTGTCAGAAGCGGACTGGCCAAGTTCACCAACAACACCAAACTGTCGGGTAAAGCATCCACACCTGAGGACAGGAGGGCAATCCAGGCAGATCTTGACAGGCTCATGAAATGGGCAGATTGAGAACCTGATGGTGTTCAACACTGAAAAATGCAAGGCTCTCCACCTTGGGAGGAAAAATCTGCAGCATCCTTATAGGCTCAGCAGTGCTATGCTGGTTAGTACTACAGATGAAAGGGACTTGGGGGTCATAGTTTCATAGTTGGTAGGGTCGGAAGGGACCTGAGCAGATCATCAAGTCCGACCCCCTGCCATGGGCAGGAAAGAATGTTGG
>NW_005842125.1:2139247-2155176 GCF_000455745.1 Alligator sinensis | reverse complement strand
AATCTACCCTCTGCCAGCTTGTGACCATTATTTCTAGTCACTCCTGGTAGTGCTTGAGGGAACAGGGACTCCCCCAATGCCTGATGGTCCCCTCTGACTAGTTTGTAACAGGCCACTAGATCCCCCTTCAGCCTTCTCTTGTGGAGGCTGAACAGGTTCGGTCCCTTAGCCTCTCCTCATAGGGCCTGCCCTGCTGCCCCCTGATCATGTGGGTGGCCCTCCTCTGAACCCTCTCAATGCTGTCCACATCCCTCCTGAAGTGCGGTGCCCAGAACTGGATGCAGTACTCCAACTGCGGCCTGACCAGTGCCGCGTAGAGGGGAAGGATCACCTCCCTCAACCTGCTTGAGATGCATCTGTGGATGCATGATGAGGTGTGGTTGGCCTTCCTGACTGCATCCCCACATTGTCAGCCCATGTTCATTTTGGCATCAATAATGATTCCAAGATCCTTTTCTGCCTCTGCACTGTGGTCATGATTGACCACAAGATGAACATGAGCCTTCAATGTGATGCTGCAGCTAGTAAAGCGAGCAAAACGTTCGCTTGCATTCATAGGTGCTTCTCAAGCAAATCCTGGGATGTCATTCTCCCATTGTACTTGGCCTTGGTGAGGCTGCAGCTGGAGTACTGCGTCCAGTTTTGGGCTCCACAATTCAAAAAGGACGTGGAGAAGCTAGAGAGAGTGCAGATGAGAGCCATGCACGTGATCAGAGGTCAGGAAAACAGACCTTATGATGAGAGGCTGAGAGCTATGGGACTCTTCAGCCTGGAAAAACGCAGGCTCAGGGGTGATCTGGTGGCCACCTATAAGTTTATCAGGGGTGCTCACCAGGATCTGGGGGAACATCTGTTCACCAGAGCGCCCCAAAGGATGACAAGATCGAATGGTCACAAATGCCGCCATGAACAATTCAAGCTGGACCTAAGAAGAACTTCTTCACTGTCCGAGCCCCCGAGGTTTGGAATAGACGGTCACCGGAGGCGGTTCAAGCACCCACTTTGAACGCCTTCAAGAGACGTTTGGATGCTTATCTTGCTGGGATCCTATGATCCCTGCTGACTTCCTGCCCCTGGGGCAGGGGGCTGGACTCGATGATCTTCTGGGGTCCCTTCTAGCCCGAATGTCTATAAAATCCTGTTCTGGGTGCCGCACTTTAACAAGGATGTGGTAAAACTTGAGAGAGTCCAGAGAAGGGCTACCTGTATGATTAGCGACTTGCACGGCAAGCCATATGAGGAAAGGCTGAGGGACCTGGGACTCTTCAGCCTGAAAAAGAAAAGGCTGAGAGGGGACTTGGTAGCAATTTACCACTACATCAGGGGAGTACATCAGGGCCTTAGTAAACAACTGTTCACCAGGGCGCCCTTGAGGAGAACCAGGAGTAATGACCACAGACTCCTGGAAGACCATTTCAGGCTCAACATTAGGAAAAAATTCTTCACAGTTAGGGTGTCCAGACTGTGGAATAAGCTCCCTCCAGAGGTGGTGCAATTGTCTACCCTGGAAATCTTCAAGAGGAGACTGGATAGTCATCTTGCTGGGGTCACCTGACCCCACTTGTCTTTCCTGCCTGGTGCAGGGGGCTGGACTTAATGATCTTCCGAGGTCCCTTCCAGCCTTACAATCTGTAAATCTATGATTTCAGGGTTCCCTCCCCTCGAGGTAAGGCAGTGCCCCAACTGCTCCTGCTGGGGTCAGGCGGGCTCTGCTTCAATGCAGATGGCCTCGGCACTACCCCTGTAATTGCCACCAAGGAAGAGCAGGAGGAGTCTGGGAAGCAAGGTGGGGAAAGGAACCATCCCACAGATGGGAGCATACCCCCATAGAAGAAATCGAGTGTGGCTTTTGTGATAGGCCACAATCAGGGAAAACTGGATGCAGCATGGCGGGATCCCACATTATCATTGAAGCCTGGCTTGTGGGCCAGCAAGTAACTGCCTTAATTGATGCTGGCTCTATGTGGATGGTGGTGTTATGGGATTTGGTGCGGGAAGCAGATCACTGGAACGTTGAACATTTGGAGCTGGTCTGCCTCCATGGCAAGCCCTAGACCTATGAGTGAACCTGGGTGCAACTGATGGTTGAGGGGTACCCAAGGGTTGGCTTGCCTGGAGGAACATTTGGCTTACCCATTGTTGCTGGGTGAGGATTGGCCCTCCCTGAGGGAGTTGCTGGATACCCTTGCACAGCAAAAAACACCTTGGCCAGGGACCAAGGCAGAAGGGCTCCTGGGTGAACCTCTGCCAGGCATAAGCTCTGGTGGACCAGACTGTGGGATGGAGGCCAACGTGGACTGGCAGCAGGACCTAAAGATGGGGCAATTTGCAGTACAGCAATCCTGGGAAGACAGCTTCCAATGGGTTTATGAAGGAGGCATTACCTAGGTAGAAGAGGAGGTGGTGTGGCCTGATCTGATTCATCTGGTGGAATGAAGTTACCCATGTCAAAAAGGTACCGGAGGGTCCTGTTAAGGGTTACCCCTGAGCTCCACATAGGAGGTCACTTAGGGGAGGATAAAACCCAAGAGCGCCTCTTAGATAGGTTCTTTTAGCTAGGGATCCAGCAGGAGGAAGGGCACTTTTGCTGATCCTGCCCTGGGTGCCAGTTGGGACACCCAGGATGCCTGCTGAGTGCCTCATTGGTTGCCATGCCACTCATGGAGAAGCCTTTCGAGCAAGTGGCAATAGATATGGTGGGGCCATTGCCCCAATGTTGTGCTGGGTTTCATTATATTTTGGTCCTGGTGGACTATGCCCCCCAGTATCCAGAGGCAGTACCCATGAGAACAGTGAGTGCGGGGAAGGCGGCAGAAGAACTGCTGAAAATCTTCACCTACGTGGGATTGCCCAGAGAGATATTGACAGATCAAGGTAGCAATTTTATGACCTGGATATTCAAGGAAATCTGTGCGATGTTGAAAAGTTGGCACCTCCAAATATCTGTATACCACCCACAACTGGATGGTCTGGATGAGTGGTTCAACCAGATCCTCAAAAGCATGATGAAGAAAGCATACTGAAGAAAGTAGCCAGACAAGATGTAGAGCAGTGGGACAAACTACTGGTGCTGTTAATGTTTGCCTACTGCAAACCACCCAAAATGCTACTAGGTTCTCATCATTTGAGTTGTTGTATGGCCACCACCTCCATGGGATTTTAGACTTAATCAGGGAAGGCTGAGAACAACAGGGGGTGTCAGCACAGATCCCCATTGCCTATGTGCTCGAGAAGAGGGAGAGGCTACGTACTGTGAGAGCATTGGCACAAGAGAACCTGCAGGTATCCCAGGGTAGGCAAGCTGCCATATACAACCAGCCAGCTCATGAGAGGCAGTTCAGTAAGGGGCATTTGGGTGCTTGTGTTGCTCTCTGATGACACTTCTACGTTTATGGCCAGGTGGCAGGGGCCGTATGATGCGATATGGCAGATGGGCCTGGTGGACTAAAAGTGTGGCAACCAGGGAGGTGTAAAGCCGGGCAGATCTACCATGTCAACCCCTTTAAAAAATGGGTGGACAGGGGGTTCATTGCAGGTGCCCCAGAGTCAGTTGAGTTTGGTCCAGAGGTGCAAGGACAGGACATGGGTGGGCCCATCCAGATGGGGATGAGGCTGATGCTGGTGCAGCGGCAACAAGCGACTCAGTTGGTGGTTCAGGGGTGTGTACTTGGTAGCCGTGTTGGTCTGAGACAAAAAGACATACAAAAAAACTAGAACTCTCGGTTCCAAAATTATATGTTTTATTAGACCAACTGGAAAATGGCAAGAAAATGGTCCTTTTCTGCAAGCTTTTGGGAATCAAAGTCCCTTCATCAGGCTCTTGGAAAAGGGAGGATGGTACAAGATGGTAAGAAGTCCCCATGGGTTGGAAATAAACTTCATTTTTGCACAGAGGGAGCTGAAGATGGAAGTCTGTCCCTCTGGGTCCATGAGAGTGTCTTTGTGAGCTGTGTTGAGTAGCTCTTTGATGTGTTGATCAGGTAGAATTCCTTCCCTGAAGGTGTCAGATGGTAGGTAGGGAGGCAAAAAAAAAAACTTCAGTTGGTGGTGTGATTTGGGACAGTATTCTTGGATCATCCAGTAAAAATGTAGTGGGTGCACCAAAACCTTTTCTGGTGCAAACCGATGCATCTAATATAGCCCTACGGACAGTACTTTCTCAGCCAGGGGAAGATGAGAAACATACATTAGCAGAAAGCTGCAACTCCAGGAGCAGGGGTACACCATAATAGAAAAGGAATATTTGGCCCTAAAATGGGTCATCAATAACTTCCATTATTATTTGACTGGGCAGAAGTTTACAGTTATAACAGATCATGCTCCACTTCAATGGCTTAAAAAGGCCAAGTTAGATAACCCCCCCATTGTTACAGTGGAGTTTGGGGCTACAGGGTTTTGATTTTTCTATAGACTATCACCCTGGATGACAGCACCACAATGCAAATTCTTCTCCTGTAAGGGCAAAGAAGAAAAGCCACTGGCTCTGTGGACAGGTGAGCCAAAAGCCAAAGAGGGGGGAGGGTGGAATGTAATGGGGCTGGACGCTGTTACTGTGTGTCTGAGTGTGTGTTGGGGGGAGTGTGTCTGAGCCACCTCCCCCCCAGCTCCAGCATGGACACAGTGATGGTGTGGCTGTGGCAACTGGCCAGAGGCAGGCTTGGTGGGCACAGCCCTGGCAATTAGCTCCAGCTGGGGCCCAGGATGGGGTCTGTCTCACCTGGCCAAGACCTGGGGCTAGCCCATGCCCAACTGAAACCAGTTGCGGTACCTTGACTGCAGCGTGGAGCAACAACTGTGGCGACCCTCCCCCAAAGGACTAGCACAAGATAAGTGCAGCCTTTTTTCACTTCTTGTTTTTGTTTTTTTCGTTCTTGGTTACAGATCCACGGCCTGGGCTCAGGGGCTAGAAAGAATCCTGCAGCCTGAGGGGTGAGCCTCAGGCCAGCTGCATGGGGAGGCTGTGTCCTGGTCAGTGGATCCATGGACAACCCACTGCAGCTATAGTAAAAGGGGGCAGGGAGTGACAGTACCTCCAATCCAGCATACCCAGCAACACCCCTCCAGAGTTGCAACCACCTGCCCCACCCGCAGCAAGGCTGCACAGTGTATGGGTGACTGTCAAAACTGCATGCACTGGGTGTTGAAATCTTACCATGTCCACTTTACAGTCCTGATCTTGTGCCAAGTGATTATCACCTGTTTAGACTGTTAAAGGAGTCTCTTTGTAGACAGACTTGTCAGTGATACAGATGTGGAACTTGTGGTGCAGGAGTGGCTGTCACAGCAGCGAAAGGGTTTTTTTGAGTATGGTAGCAAGAAACTTGTGACTTGCTGGAATACCTGTGTTGCAAAGCAGGGAGACTAAGTAGAAAAATAATGTGATCCAAGAAGTGATCTTGTACACAAAGTGGTTTTATTTTGAAACTAGCTAATTGCCTGTCAAGAATGATGGATTTCAGGGAGTGTTTACATGGTCCCCCCTCATGCCCTGCTCACCCTTCAGGGCCAGCCATGTAAAGACTGTCCTCTACTGCTGCTGCCTCCTCCAGCCTTTGGCACAGGGGCTCCCTCCCGCTGCTCTCCTCCACCTCACACAGAAAGACTACGCCCTTTATTGTATTAGAATTGCCATAAGCTTCTGAAACACCCTTGTATATGAAACATAAGTGCTCAAGCCTTACACATTCAAACTACTTGAAATTTTAAAAATAAATAAATAATAATAAATTTTAAAAAAAAAATCAGGATTTCTAAAAATGAAAACCCCATGCATTTTATATTAAAATTCCCAGATTAGGTGGGGGAACACATGCAGTCTGATTTTAGGTGAAGAAATGACAAACCAATAATTCTGTAGGTATACATGCATGCTTAACTTTTGGCACCCAAGTAGGTACACTGGCTTTATATCTGCATGGAATTCTTCGATTTGTTCACTACAAATACAGCAAAGAGGACAGTTTGTAAGTAGTTTGCTGGGAACAAGAAGAGAAAGGGGAAGAGGAACCAGGCACCAGATCCTGCTCTGGGAAGGTAACTGATCCGGGGTTGCCTGTGTGCTTGGCTTGCTGAGGGCTTTTTGGTGGGTTGTGTGCTCTGAGTAGCTGAGTGAACTGATTGCTGATTGATATTGCCTGGGTATGATGAAGTCCAGGCCCAGGAGAGTTAGATAAGAAGGCAGTCCAAGCAACCAGGGAAGCAGTGAACATGGAGAGGTAAATAGGACAGTTTGCAACGGTTCACTGGTCAGTTTGCTGCTCCTCTCTTTGAAGGAGAGCCTGAAAGGTAAGATTATTTTCTTTTATCTGTTATCAGGACTGACTAACTACATTGTTTTATTTTAGCAGCTATAACTCAGCAGCTAGATGAAGACTTAAGCCCCTTTCTAACTAGTGTCCAGAGTAAGCAGGAGTTTGCTTGGAAACTCTCTCACACTCCTTCACTGGAAGCTTGCTGGGAGGAAAGAGGTTGCAGGGAAAAGGGAACCCTTCAGATCAAGGAACAGCAAACAGGCCAGTTACAGAGGAGTTTGCTAGGGAAGGTCTGCTTGGTAAAAGAGGCTTGAAGTGAGAGGCAGCAGATCAGAAGACCTGGAGACATGGCTGGAGGACATTGCAATCTCAGAGCCACTGCCACTTCCAGCTGTTTCCCTGCTTCCACCTGTAAGATGTCTGTCCAGGGAGGACCACACATCATTGAGGCTTCCACCCAGGTCCTGGTTTGGTGCTGTGCAGACTGCGGCTTACAGATTCCTTCCAGTGTCAGCCAGATCGGGGACCTGCAATTTGAATTGTGCTTTCTGGTGGTGTCCCCTCAGGGAAAAACAAAAGTGCTACAGGAGGAGGTAGCAAGGCTTCAAAGCATCCTGGGCCATGAGGAGTTAATTGATTCCATGCTGAAGGAAACCTCTAGGGCTGTGGAGAAAGGATTGCCCGAGGTGGTGCTAGAACAGGAAGAGAGCGCCACCCCCCATGTGCAATGGTTTGCCTGAAGAACAGATATAGAGTGCTAGCAACAGAGGAGGAAGAGCACATCCCATTGGTGGAAAAGGCCAGGCCAGGAATCCATGAGGTGGGGAGACCACTGCCAAGAAGAGAAAGTGATGGGTGGTGGTGGTTAGAAACTCCCTTCTGAGGAGGACGAAGGGATCCATCTGCTGACCTGACCTGTTGTCCCGGGTGTTCTGCTGCTTGCCTGGAGCCCAGATCCAAGATTTCGACCCTCTGACTACAACGCTATGCTGCTCATCCATGTGGGCACCAGTGATGCTGCCAGGGGTGACCCGGAGTAAATCAAGAGTGACTACAGGGCTCTGGGTGCAAGGGTGAAAGGGACAGGGGCACAGGTCATATCTTCCTCAATCCTTCCAGTCAAGGGGAAGGGCCCTGGCAGGAGCGGACACATCCTGCAGATCAATGCATGGCTGCACTGGTGGTGTTGCCAGCAGGGATCTGGCTTCTTCGACCATGAGATGTTGTTCCAAGAAGGATTGCTTGCAAGAGACGGGATCCACCTGACAAAGAAAGGGAAGAGAATCTTTGCAGACAGGCTTGCTAACCTAGTGAGGAAGGCTTTAAATTAGGTTTTCTGGGGGTTGGAGAACAAAGCCCTGAAGTAAGCAGGGGACTCGAAGGAAGGAGAAGCAGGGGAGACATGATTCTTCCTGAGAACGTAGGGCAATCAACTAGTCACCTTGGGTGTCTGTACACGAATGCACGGAACCTGGGACACAAGCAGGAAGAATTGGAAGTCCTCGCACAATCGAGGCACTATGATATGATTGGAACAACAGACTTGGTGGGATAGCTGCACCACTGGTTTAGAAGCGAAAAGCTCCATGTTGCCTTGGCTGTTATGAACCAGCTGGTTCAAATCTTTGAGGGAACAGTGCATAGCAGAGGCCAAGCACATGGTTCTATTCCTAACTCTGCCACCAGCCTTCTGCATCTCCTTCACCTCTGCAAATGGGGATAATGCTCTTAACCTCTGTAGAGTGATTTGAGATGGCAAGTGAAATATAAGATTCAAGCATCACTATTCATTGTGTGTTTTTCCACAAGAGGGTGGCAGACAACAGGTTTTCAAAAACCTCTCTACCTTATACTGCTGTGCCTTCACTGGTCAGAAGGGAAGTGTCTTTGTCAGCTATGCTGCCTCTCCCAGATTGCTGATAAACTTTCCAGTAAACTATGTCCTTTAAGAACTATTTGCATCTCAATCTGGATGCCCATAAAAGCAGGAGTTGTGTGTGAAAGACTACTTACAGTGAAGTGAGATGTCCCAAAAACTTCAATATGGAGAACTTTTTTGAAAAATGTACTATTCTCAGAGATGGACACGGTTCTTTGGGTAAATGTGATATCTATTAGATCAACTAAATAGTTGTGAAAAATTGTTCTTTGCAAGCTTTCATGTACAAATACCCTCCTTCAGAGGGAGGTAAAGTCTTCCCCTGCCTGAAGAAGGTTGTTTGTATCAGAAAGTTTGCAAAGAACAATTTTCCAACTATTTAGTTGGTCCAATACAAGATATCACACTTACCCAAAGAACCTTGTCTACCTATGTCCCTAGACCAACACGGCTACAACCAGCACCCCCAAAACTATTCTCACTGACTGCTTCAGGCTGGGGTGTAAAATAGAAAAAATGTGAGGGCAGGAAGAGGTAACTCATTTACCTCTTAAAAAGTGAGAGTGGTTTGCATCTAAAAAGTGGCTAATGTTCGTCCTCTATCTAGTTTATAAAACAAAAGCCTTCTGTCCCGTTTGATGGAAGTGCACTTTACTGTTATCCCAACTGCCTGTTTATCATTCACAGTCCTTAGTTGGATGCACTTATACTTTTTACATGTCCCTTCTTTTTTAAAATCTTGGCTTTGCATGTGTCTTCAGACATCCCATGTTACTTCTGGGGCTGCTGTTGCTGCCCCTCCCTTGCTGCCGATACAATAAGTAAAGACAAAGTGTAAAGATTATCTCTGTTGAAATAGGCGGAAGGGAGGAGTGGCAGAGTTGGACCCTTCCTTAACAGTCTGAAAAATATAAGGATGGACCCTTCATCACCTTGCTCTTGCCGTCTCCCAACAGTCTGTCAGATCAGCACACAAAACCTCTCCATGCAATTGTTACAAAGTAGCCAAATTTGAAACTTCACAGGTTGCCTGAAGCATAGGCTTGACAGATAACCACAAGGATAGAATTTAAGGCAAGCACCACTATTAAACCACCTTCTTGTGGCTATGCTATGCTTGTTTCACAGTTTCTTAATTTAAATAATGCTTAATAGATGGCTGGAAAAAAAACTCTGAACTAAATTGGAATGCTAAGTTGTTAGTATTTTCCTTGGCTCCTTGCCCAAGGCATCACACTGAAATACCATTACATTACTAGCAGTAGCAAGGAATTCAGGGACCCCAAGCCTTTAAGACCTTGCTTCTTTTCTCTCTGCCCAAGTATGCTCAATGGTAGCAATCCATTGCCAAGATGGATCTCCTCCTTCCCATAGGCAGTAGTGCTGTGCATCTTGGCTGCATATTTGAATATAGGCCTGAGTGCCCATGCAGGAAATCCAGCCGTCAGGTTCCAAAGCCTCATATAAACAAAGTAGTCGTGTATTAAAATGTCACTGTTGCGTTACTTTCTTTAGAATACTTTAAATGTCACTCATTAATCTGAAACACAGTATTTTTTTAAAGAACCATGAAGTCTGTGCTGTGATTTTGTAGGAAGCATCTAACTGCAGCTGGTGCTCTTCTGGATGTTTTAATGACAAATTACTCTCAGATTACCTTTTAATGCAGTAAGGTTTGCCTGTTATCTAAGCTTTCTGTGTCATATGGAAAGCCTTCAGACTTGATGTGAAACATCTGGTTAACAAGTCAGCTGTAGCAACTTGCTTTGTGAGGCAGATCAGCTGGAGGAACCTTCCTGTAGCTGGTGGAAATGTAAACATTCAATTCAATGTTTTTTCTCCTCCTTGGTTTAATTTTCCTATGAGTTGAGCTGAAGCCAGCTGCGCCTCATCCAGACAAGTGTCTGCCAAGCAGAATGTATTTGGCATGCTGGTTCCTCAGTTGATACCTTCCCCTTTTTCCCCTGCTTAAGGCCACTTTATAAACATGGTGGAAACTCCTGAGTAAGACCCTGGTCCCTCAGTGACTGATACACATGCTTCCCTTCACATACAGTGGATAGTCAGGAGCTGGCAATTGTGAGGTTGCTTACATGTCATAAAGCTAGGTATGTGCTGAAGTCCTTTGCAAGATCAAGACCTAAGCATTTATAGCCAGTGCAGACCTCAGAACCCTGAATGCTGACATGCTGTATTTGCTATACATAGATCATGTAGGACAAGCTGTCATAAGCAGCTGTGCCTCCTCCTTACCTAGAAGGGGACTTTCGTGATCCATTTAATAATCATAATAATACAATGCTTTTATAGCTCAGAACATTTGTTCAGAGGTGCATTGGTCTCAGTTCTGTTGAAAGTGGGGGAACCGTTGTCACGTGCTTGTGTGGCGAGTGTGGTATTGGGAAATGCACCTTTAAGTGGTTTTGCTTCTCAGGCACAGGAAGTTGGGGGGAAGGGTGCTGCAGGAGCACACGGTTATTAGGTAAGCAGAGGCAGTTAGGACCATCTCTCTGAATCAAGGGGTTTCCTCAGGCCCAAAGAGATTCCTGAACATTACCCAGAGCCACTCATAAAGAGATATTAAAGAGAGTAATGAGTGGGAGAATGGAGCAGCTAGCTGCTCCAGCATATTATTACTCTTCCCCTTGCCCCAGAAGCCACAGAAAATCTAGCCTGTCTCCATTCTCTGTAAAACTACCCTTCAAGTACTTGGAGACCTATTATCTAATCCCCCTTTAGTCTTCCCTTCACCAGGCTAACTAATCCAAATCCTTTCAGCCTCTGGGAACCACATAGTAAATTAAAAAAAAAAAAAAAAAAAGTCATAAAAGTGAGTTCACTTGCTGGTCATTGTAGAAACCCCCCTCTCCCAAGCCTTTGCTTATGTCCAGGCCCAAAATAACCAAATAACTGTAAAAACTTAAATAATTTCCTAGTATCTACAAGAAGACAAGCTTTTTGGGACATGGCCGAGGTAAAATATTTTTATATGTTAGATGTGCCAAGAGGAGATGGAGTAGGCAGGTGTGCAAAGTCAGCATTCCTTGTAGGAGACCCTGCTTCTTCAGATTGCCTGTTTATTTATGGGTTTTATAAATCCCGAGAGAGAGAGACAGAGAGGATTAACATGAAGAAGGCCAAGAAATGAAGAGGCAGAAACTGACCCAGAGCATTGTTGGACTGAAAACTGTGACTTAATCTCAGGGTTCTAGAAGCCTGCTGAGACCTAGCAGGCCTGAATTGTCCTACCTCTAGATGCCTTCTCAGAGCACTGGGAAGATGGCACCACTGGATAACCGAGTGGTTTGTGCTATGCCAGGCCTAGAGGTGATGAACAGGGAGCGGACCATGAACTCTCGAGTCACATCATCCCTTAAACAATAATGCTGGGATAGGGATTTCTGTCCTATAGTCAAGCAAGAAGAAGGAACATAGGATTTGGAGATAGGTCACTACCACCTTATGCTGCCATTTGTGTTTGGCATGCAAGATATTTCACAAGAAAGATTCCTCATTTACTTGAAGGCATAGAGTATTAAGGTCAACACAGAAATTATTGTGATGGATGTGGAGAAAACAACAGAAAAGCATTCTCTGAGCAAGTCTGGAAAGAGCTTAAGAGGCAGAGCTAAAGCTAAACAAGCAAAAATGTGAAGTCCATTCAACAACAATAAGGTACCAGGAAGGGATGGCAACATAAAGAGACATGCAGTAGGGCTGTGCAAAGCTTTGTGTGCTGATTTCGATTTGGAGGAGATTTGTCCTGATTTAGTGGCCAAATCTCCAAATCAAATCAGGGGACCAATTAAAAGGTCCAAATCAATTTGGAGAGCTTTGGCAATTTTTTTTTTCCCCCTGGGCAGTCCCCGCTTGCTGCTGCAGGGAGCTGGACTCAGACTCCATGCTGGTAAGTAAGGGGATGGGAGGCTGGAGGAGGAGGATGTCACAGGATGGGGTCCTGCAGGATGGCCATGATCTCCCAAGGCCCCTTACCATGCCAAGTTAGCCCAATGGGCACCCTTGATTCTCGTCTACCATGTCTCTGATGGTACGAGTGATAGGGAGCTGCCTCTAAGTCCTCTTGAACACAGTATTGATTGGCTCTCTGGACCCCATGGGTTTCCAGACCCCTGGTGGGTCCTGCTCCAAGCTAGATGTCACAACAGGTGTTTTGGGGCACCCTAGCCTTATGGGCTATGTGTGGCTCCAACCACCCCTTTACCACACCCCAAGCCTTGCAGATAGAACTGATGTTGTTCGGTCTGGGCCTGGTTATAATTTGGTCCCCTCATCCTCCCTGGGTTCTCTGCAGCCCTGTCTCGCACTGCACCTTCGCTGGCGCTCAGGTCCCTATGCTGCTGTGGGTCCCACCATGAGGCCTCCTCCTTCCCCTAATAGCCTCACCCAAACCACCGGTATTATACAAACAATAAACCAAACGCAAGCCCCTTGGCTATACCATAAACTCAAGCCACCCAGCTATAATGTCATTCAAACCCTACCGGGGAATACTCCATCCCACAACAGTATCAGGAGCTGCTCATACAAATCAGGCCTCTCCCCTTTGCTTGCTCCAGGAGAGCTCCTTCCCCCTTGGCTGCTGGCAGGGAACTGCTTTCCTGGCCCCAGCCCTGGGATTTATATATGAGCCAGGCCCTGCCCCTTCCGGTCAGCGGACCACTGGCAGGTATGGGCCACTAGTTCATTCTGGCTGCCCTGGTAACCTGCAGCTGGGGCTTCCAACTCACTGCTAGGGCTCTTCCCTTAGCAGCTTCAGCTCTGTAAAGGAGCAGGGCACCATGGGGGGACCCCTGCCAGGCCCCATCCCCTGCCTACTACACCACCCACCCCAGCTCCCTGCTCTTTGAAAAAAAGCCCCCACTCACTGGCTGCTACCAGGCAGGGTGGGGGGTGATCCCTGCTGCTCCCCACTGCCCCATTCTGCATGGGGGTGCTCTGCCATGAACCCCCTGACCCCTGCCCACTCTCTCTGCAGGGAGCTCCCGGCCCTTTTAAAAAAGAAAAGAGAAAAAAAAAGCCCTGACTCACCAGATGCTGTAGCAGGCTTGGGTCTTCTGGGGGCTCACGGCAGCACCCCTCACATGGTGTGAGGCAGTGGGGATCGCACCCCCTCCCCCCGTAGGAGCCGGTGAGTGGGGGCTTTTTTTTAAAGAGCTGGGAGAGCAGGCAGGGCAGCCATTGAGAGCGGGCGGGGGATAGGGCTCATTCAGCGGTGGATGAATCTCCGGATCGGCTGAATCTCCAAATCAGATTTGACTAAATTGATTCGGGACAGTGATTCGAATCACTTTCCCTCGAATTGGCCGAATATGAATCCAAAGTGAATACTAGCCGCTTCGCACAGGCCTAGTATGCAGGCTTTACCACACACTGAGGTATACAGTAGTATTGAGGGCATCACCAACAATCACTAGGTTGCCCTGCATCCATAGTTAAAGCGGGGAGAAACAATTTACCATTCACAGGAATGTTACCAGAAAATTGAGGGCCAGCTGGCTGCTCAGCAACTGGAGAGTCTCATATGCCAACATACCCAATGAATACAAGAGAGAAATCTTAATTAAGAGTTTTAAGGACTGCAGGAGTTAAAAAGTTCTTAGTCCTGAGGTACCTACCAGGACAATGAGCATAAAACTATGTTATCCATACATTTCTCCAAGCTGAGTCCCCTTAAAACAGTGCTAGTGAACTGAAGGCTAGTGGCATAGGTTTCACTGTTGCTAATAAAAACAGGATTTCACTGCACTCAGAAAAGGAGGCTTTACACTTTCACTGTAAAAATAAATAAATAAATTGGGTTTACAAAAAAAAAATCTGTAGGCAGGTGACCAGCATTAGCTGAAATTGGCAATAAACTGATTATGACCATTGCCTAAGGGGCCTGGTAGCTCCTCTGTACCACCTGCCAAGAATACACTTTTTTTTTTTTTTTTCTTTTTTTCTTTTTTTCCAGTGGCAAACATATCACTTGACTACAAATTTGAGAGAGACTTGGGGATACTCGTCTAAAGTGATACTTAGGTGGACTACAGGTCTTTAAACCCACGTGATCCACAAAAAGTCCACCTAATTGCTTGGGCTCCTCAGTTTTCACCAGCAGAGTTACTCGGAGGCCTAAAGTTTAGAACTGCTGCATCTTGGTTGAGCCAAATATTTCAACAAGGTGTAGCAGTGCAGCTCCATACCCAGAGCATGTATGCAATGTCCAGGGCAGCGCTGGCTGAGGTGCTGATCACAGCAGCACAGTCAGCCGTAGTTGTAGTTGCACCTATGTTTGCACCCCACCCCAGTTACGCTACTGGCTTTCTCATACCTAAGGCTGTTTGGGATTCAGAAGCAAGGTGTCCTTGTGCCAGAATCCTCTGAGGGGCCTCATCCAGGTTTGTGCTCAGAGCACACCTAACACATGCTGACTTTGAGTTCAGCATCCACAGACACTTTCAGTTAAGATCATGCTGGAGTGGGAATGGTCACTGCTGCCACACAAGTCCCATTTTTGGATCTGGCCCTCAGTGTCTGCAAGTCTGTCAGTTAAGTTAAAACAAAAAACATCCCCCAAGACTGTCAATTCTCAGATGAACATGGATGGGGATTGACAGAACTAGAGCTCAGGATGAGACCTTGCAGGAAGTGATTAAGTTACTATTATGGGATACCTGGGGCAGCAAGTTTGCAGTACATATAATCAGTCTGGGGACTTGGTCCCAGAAGGGAGTTTGTATAATGAGTCCTCATTCTAGACTAGTATTGTCTCTTCCCTGAAATAGCCGTAGTAGAAGATGCCAAGGCTAAAGAGGTAATGGTGTATACCAAGTTTGTTTCTACTAGGCATGGTGGGCTTGTCTATGATGAGTGAGTGGCAGTTCTTATGGATGGGACTGAACATGCCCTGTCCTCGGCATCAGAATTTCACTCATGAGGCTGTTTCACATTCGTCAACAGTACCTTCTCTTAGGCTGACAAGAACATACCAGTCTCAGGTGTATGGTGCATGTTCAGTCCCATTCCCTCCCAAGACCTACCAGCAGAGGCATGACTAGTGTGTTTGACATCAAATGACAGTAGGCCACAACTTGGTAGGTTTTGAGTCTAAGTAATTTGCAGTAAAGTTAGGTAACTGTTGGTCACCAGTATCCCCAGTTCAGAGGGTTAAGGATAATGTTGTTAAGAATAAAGTGATCACTGCCAACAGCTGTGCAGTCAGGCTCCTGTTTGTACTTCTCACTGTTAAATTAGAGGACAGCATCTAGGACACATGGTTTGTCGCCTCCAGGCACTTGGTTCCTCAGAAAACTGAAAACCAAGTAGTCAGGAATGGTAGAAAGTGACAGGAGAGGAAGTGAGGACTTACAAAAGTAGAATACGACTGACAAAGCTAAACAAAGATACAATTTGTAGTCCCAGAAGTCAGTAGTGTAACTAGCAGTGCTATGCCACGGCCCCCTCCACCTGCAAACACCTAGCATTCCCTTGAATGCAGAGGCATAACTAAAAAGGTTTGCATCTCTATGTGCCCCTCTTTCCTGCATTCTCTGCCAGATTTGCCCCTGCAACTCTTAGCAGCATATTCCCTTTCCCCATGCATTCCTCTTCCCATGAACTGCTGCTGCTTCAACCCTTCCTGTTCCATTCTCATACCTCCTTACTGTAGCTGCTGCTTCTCTTGTTGCTGAATTTCCTCCCAGCATCAGTATCCAGGGGACTGCAGTGGTGCAAACACCCCCACCTTTCTGCTGCTGTCATCAACTGATCCTGGAGCAGGGGGAGCCCCAGAGACA
>NW_005842125.1:2135752-2139223 GCF_000455745.1 Alligator sinensis | reverse complement strand
TGCATTCAAAGGAGCGGTTGTGCAGGGAGCCTGGCTCAGCCTGGGACAATGGCAGCAGTGTGCAGATTCCTCCTTTCAGTGCCTTCTCCCAGCCTGTGGGGGATACCAGGGAGAGGTGGGGGGAAACAGAGGAGGAGGAACCTGTGCACTGCTGCTGCTGCCCAGTTCCTCACACAGCTGCTCCCCACAGCCTCCAGCTGGAGTGGGGCAAGAGTGGCTCTGACCCCTGCTCACTCCAGGTCAGCTGGGGACAGCAGTAGTGGTGTTGGTGGGGGATGGGGGGCAGGTCCCCCTCTTTTTATGCCTGCTTCCTGCCTAGCTCCCTGGTGCCCCCACCAACCCAGGGGCTCCAGCCATGATTCATCCCCACCCCCCCATCCTCTGATGGGCAGTGTGTTGCACCCCCACTTTGGTAAATCCTGGGTCTGCCTATGATGATGAGGGGTAAGGAGCATCAGTGGAGGCATCTGCAGTAGGGGAGCATAAGCGCATCCCTCAGCATGGAGTGGAGAGGGCTGGTGTGACAACAGGCACCTTGGGTGCTGCAGAGAAATAGTTCAGGGGAATAGCAATGCCTGGAGCAGAGTGCAGAAGGAGAACACTGGCCCAGGGCAAAAATGTTATTAGTTATACCTCTGCCAGGAACTGTTGCCACTTCATGAATAGTTCATAGTGCAGAGCAGAGAGTGCTGATTTCCTCACAAGCAACAACCTGCAGTGGACCCCTCAAATGGAGATGTACCGAACAAGAATAGATATCACCTTCTTATCTCCCAGAAGGCAAGGAAATTAGAGGCAAGGAGTTAGCTATTTTGCCTGAGAAGGTCTCTGTTAGGAAACAACCACAACAGACTAAAGCAAGTGAGCCTTACAACAAACACAGCCAGAACAAATAGATTTCTTACCACCTGCTAACAGTAGTGCTCATTTTGCAAGAGGAAGTTGTCCCAGTAGTAGTGCTGGGCAGCTCAGAGGTTAACTGGACATGATTTAATTAGTCTAGTTAGTGAGCTGATCATAAGTCTTACCAAGTTTTGGCCAGAAAGGGAAGACATGGCATTAGGAATTGTACCTTTTAAAGTAGTTTGGCTTCCTAACCACAGGCAGTCTTGGGGAAGGGTGCTACTGAAATATGTGTTGTGTCTGGAGAAATCAGGCAATTTTAGATGTTAAAATATTTGGGCAGAAGGTATTTTAATGTCAGCCATTCTCCTAGGTCCAGCTATTCACTGGAAGCAAATGACACTGATGCTCTTTGAGCGCTGTGCTTGTTGGAGGAGGCTTATTCATATATTTTAATGTCACCTACTATATTCAGTAATGCTTTGTCTCTAAGCAAGCAAGCTAGATGCCAAGGAGAATTTCTAAGGACTGGGTCCAAAATCCATTGTACCAATGGAAAGGTTCTCATTGACCTCAGTGCATTGTGGAGCAGACAGAGGCATGAGCTTTTACCTTATTTCTTACTTCTGTGGCCACAGGCAGCAGGCATGATTTTTATTTGTAGGACTACCTTTTTGTGTGGTGTTCATGTAAGCTTAGCACAAGGGGCCCCAACATATCACCACTGTACAGATAGAAAACAGGATTATGTTACAACTGGATACACCAAAGCTACTGGTTAAATAAATGTTAACTCTATGCAAAGCACATATCATAGGATCAAAGGGCTGGAAGGAACCTATGAGATAATCTGTTCTGATCCCCTGTTCAAAGATGGATCATCCCTGACTAAACCATCCCAGGCAAATGTCCATCTAACTTCCTCTTGAAAACTTCTAGGAATGGAGATTCTACAACCTCTCTAGGTGGCCTGTTCCAATGCTTGACCACCCTCATAGGCAGGAAGTTCTTAATCTCCAACGTAAATTTCCTCTGCTGTAGCTCAGGGCCATTGTTCCTAGACCTGTTCACTGTGGCCACCAGGGAAAAACCCATCTCCATCCTCTTTATAATCTCCCTTCAGGTATTTGAAAACTGTTCTCAATCCCCTCCGCCACAGTCTTCTCTTCTGCACTCTAGATAACCTTTGTTTCTGCTTTTCCCCATAAGTCATGATTCCCAGGCTTCTAATCATTTTGGTTACTCTCCACTGGACTCTTTCTAATCTGTCCTCATCTTTTTTGAAATGTGAGACCCAAAATTGGACAGTGTACCCCAGGTGAGGTCTCACCAATGCCGTATAGAGCAGAAGAATCACTTCCCTTGATTTGCAAACGACACTCCTGTTAATACACTCCTGAATGCTGCTGGATATTTTTTGCAATGGCATGACACCTTTGGCTTATATTCAGTTTACGGTCCATTGTAACCCCCAGATCCTTTTCTGTAGTATTGCAACCTAGCCACTCATTCCCTTCTGTATTTGTGCATGCAGTTATTTTTCCCAAGTGCAGGACTTCGCATTTGTCCTTCTTGAATCTCTTCCAATTGATATTGGACCACTTCTCCAGTTTGTCCACATAATTCTGGATCGTACCCCTACCCACCAGAATGTCTGCAACTCCACCCAACTTGGTGTCAACTGCAAATTTGCTAAGTCTGCACTCAATCATATCATCCAAATTATTGAGAGGTTAAGCAACACCAGACCTAGGACAGATCCCTGGAGAAACCCTCTCAATACTTCCTCCCAATTAGACAGTGAGCCATTGATGATTATTCTTTGAGCACAATAATCTAGCCAGTCATGTGTATCCACTTTACAGTACTACCATGTAGTCTGTATTTCCCTAGATTTTCAAGGAGTCTGTCATGGAAGACTGTCAAAAGCCTTAATAAATTTCAGGGGTTTAGGTTGTAGCCGTGTTGGTCTAAGGACATAGGCAGACAAGGTTCCTTGGGTGAATTTGATATCTTTTATTAGACCAACCCAGATAGTTGGAGAATAGTTATTAAGTGAGCTTTCAGGTTCAAAAACCCTTCATCAGGCTAAGGAAGTTTCAGCAGTCGGTGTGTGCTCTTCCTGGATGGAATGAAAAGTAATGAATCCAGGGGCTGGGCTGGGGAGTCAGTTGCCAGGCAGATTATAATGTATCAAAAATCCAATGTCTATGGTTAGTCCATGATCTCTAGTATCCAGCAGGTTGATGAAATGGAGCTCATAGGCTCGTCTCTGCGAAGTGTTGTGTAAGTTTCCCTTGAGGATCAGGACTGAGAGATTGGAGAGAGAGTGGCCCTCCTGTGAGAAATGTGCCCCCACCGGTAATTGGGTGTTTCTGTCTTTGATGGATTTCCGGTGTGCATTCATTCTGGTGCGCAGTTGTTGTCTGGTCTCTCCTACATATCTTCCATCAGGGCATTTGGTGCATTGGATGAGGTATATTACATTGCTGGAGGTGCAGCTGTAAGATCCTGGGATGCTGATGGCTCTGTTGTGGGGTGTAGTAATAGTTGGGGTGGTGGAGGTGTGTTGGCAGGTTTTGCATTTTTTGTCCTGGCACGGTCTGGATCCTTTTGGTGTGTTCTGGG
>NW_005842125.1:2133266-2135027 GCF_000455745.1 Alligator sinensis | reverse complement strand
TGAATGCCATCCTGGTGTGGGATGTTGGTATATAGGCTGGTAACATCCGTGGTGGCTAGGAGTGTGTTGCTGGGAAGGTGGTCTATGTTTTTAAGTTAATAAAGTTCAGGTATGTATCATATCCACTGCTCGTCTCCTCACCCCTCCTCCATTTACAGTACCTGTCTTGTTATCAGTTATCACTGAAGGAAATCAAGTTGGTTGGGTAAGGTGTAACTTTCTCTTGGTGAATCCATGATGGCTGTTCCTGGTCCATGGAGTAGCAGTTTGCTCTTACACTCCCCACTCTTCCCACCACTTTACAGGGAAGACACCCAGTGGGCACAGCAAACAGTGGGGCACTGGGTGACATTCTGAACAGTGTGATAGGCAGCACTACTATGCTTTCACTGAGTTCTTGAGAAAGCAAGAATGACTTCTGGGTAAAATTAGTGATGTGTTGCATTACCCAGTGTGAGTGGGGTCTGGTAGAATTACTGCCTTGGGGAATCAGAAAGACCAAGTGCCCACTTTTTTTGGTTTGTATTTTCATTTACTTTAGTTAGTTTATCTTAACATGATGTCAACATTGCCAGTTTGTTAGGCATTTCCTTCGCACTGCATGAACTGAATCCACATTGATGAAGATAACAAGGTATCCCCAGAGTCGCCCTTTAGAGATAACTCATCTTGGGGCCTCCACCACCTACACAGTGAGGAGAGACTTCCTGGAGCGTAGGTGTCTCTTCTTTTTCTTTTTTCTCACAAAGCCTAAGTTTACACTTTTTCACCAGCTCTCTCTCAGTGGTACCCAGTGACAAGCACAATGCAGTTGGCACTGTCTTATTGGCATGCTGCATACCTCAGGGACAGCTTTGCCCCTCCTGAATAATTTGGACCCTTTCAACTCTTGCCTCTGAATAAAACGTTAGTCCTGTGGTTTCCAAGTGTAGTCATTCTAGATTTAAACAATAATAAAAATGCTCACACCAAAAGCTCTAGGCACCCTGATAATTAATTAGATTCACAGCAGCATAGCAATGAGCACCCAGCAGCACTGAATATTCCTATGTGGGTAACACATTAACATAGCCAGCAGCAGCATTAATCAATCACATGGAGATAACAAATACATTTGCCCAGCCTGCAGCCTGAAACCGTCATAAACAGGTAACAAATTAACTTCACCCACCACTAAATCAGAAGCAGCAAAAAAAAAAAAACCTCGGGTGCCCTTCTCTTCCTCCTGGAACATTTTTGAGCGTTCCCCAAAACTGTTCGAAATCCTGGCTCTTGGACTGCACCTGGAGGTTCATCACATTCAGGCTTGTTCATACTGCAGGTTGGAATAAGACTACAATATTGTAGCCCTTGAAGAGAGTGCTTTGCCAGCCTCCCCTTTCTTTTATAATACGGAGGATTGAAATTGGGTGCCACTGCTGATTTAAGTTATGTCAGTGTGGCCTGGGGAGAGAGACAGGCCTGTCTTAGCCATTTGGAGCTTCTTAGTTTATAATAACCAATGCCTTAAACTCCATCCAGAGATCATTTTGCATCCAGTGCAGATTTTATAGTACTGTGATTGTGTGTTTTTAGTGGAATACTCCATTGAATAAGAGAATTGCCTCCACATGGTGGAAGGAGTAGCCTTGGGTACAGTGTTGCAAAAGTCTGATGAGAAGTGGGAGGGGGTGAATGTAGTTAGATCAGTAGCTGAAAGGAAGAGTTATTATCTTCTTTCAAGTGGTTGCTGCTGAAAATCATGTGTTAAAGAGCAGGAAT
>NW_005842125.1:2106286-2133247 GCF_000455745.1 Alligator sinensis | reverse complement strand
AGGAATGGGTAGCTTGAAATCATCCCTAGACCTAGGTGAATTTTTTTGGGGGGAGGAGGAAAAGTGAATCAGTTACTCACCAAAATATACAGTTTTGGGACAGCTGAAACTACTTATCAATGTGGGCCAAGCAGTTTCAACTGAAGTGAAAAAAATAACAATTTGGAAATGTCAAAAAAGACTGTTCTGACACTTGTGGAACACTTCATTTTCAGACACATGCAATAAAAGCCAAGGGAATAAAGAACTAAATCCACAAAACTGCCAGAGGAGGAGAAGATAGGTCTCCAGGCTAGAGAGTCTTGCTTCTCCAGGGTCACACTGATCACTATGTTTGGAGCCAGGAAGGAATTTTACTTCAAGGACAGAGTGACACGGACTGTTGGAGATTTTATTTTCCTCTGTAGTGTGTGGCATGGCCCTCTTCCTGGGATCTTCTGTATGTATATTAATTTACTACTGTTGTATTGTTGCAGTAGGATGCAATTGGCAGTACCCTCTACCAATTGTCTTCCCTACCTTTACCTGGGGCATGTCATAGGATGTTCTTGGTGTTTCTGGTATTGTGCCTTATAACTGTGGATGAGCATTTCAAGTAGTGATAGCGGGGGATTCTTAGGTAAATGGTTGCTTATGAATGTAGAGAACTGGACACCACGGCCCAGGCAAGCCCTGTATGGAGTGACTCAGTTCAAGTCACTCTGCTGAAGACGACTCGTACTCAGATGTCCAGGGAGAGTGTTATAACCTCTAAGCCAGGAGTAGACTGCTTTCAGTCTATCCTGTGAACGCTGTTCCATTTTTGCATGAGTTACTTGAGTTATCTGAATATTCATTAGGTCAGGAAGAGACTGTATGAAAGACCCTGCAGCCTGGTGATTTGGGCCCTTCTTTAGAAGAGAGGGAAGATAAGGGTTTATACTTAGCTCTAATTGCTAGGTTAATAGGACTGATTTGGGAATTATCCAAATTGGATTTAAAAAAAAATTTTTTTTGGTGCAAGCTAAAAACTCAGCTGTTCATACAACCCTAACCAATGACTTCCATCAAAAAGTAAACATACTCCTTCAGTAATCTAGTGACCATTTAAAGCAACACTTACTTCGAATCAGGCCCCTCTGTACACATACATGTCTACGTGAAATCTGTGTGTCTATTCACAGGAGGCTCAGCAGAAAGACTTTTTAAAAATTCTTTGCTAATGCAGACTTCTTTCAAAAAGAAAGTGGCTGGCAGAATCGTATCAATTGTACACATCATTTTATTAAGAAGAAACATACGCTTTCTAAGAGTTCTGGGGTTTGTGGCACCTGTTGCAGCATGTTAATAGACTTCTGGTATGAGAGAGATAATGGGTGATGTCATCTGCAGGTGTCTGAGCCTTGTGGTGGAGGTCTGCAGTTTAACATTGTATTTCACAAGATGCTGTTAGCCACATCTGTACTCAACTGTGAGGAGCATATTAACCAGAAAGCTCGTGTGGAGGATGTTTTTAACCAGCATATCCAAAGCAGCAAAAAGACATTTTAAAAATGTGTTTTTCCTACTTTGCCTCATTATATGGCTATGGGGAATAGTGTAAGCATACTTGCATCAGCATATCAGAGGGGCAGATATACAGACACTGTCTCAGTTTTCTCCTTTTAAGCTCTTTCTTCTTTAAACACGTCAGAAAAATGTTCTGCTTTTCAGATAATGATCTCATTTTTTTAAATTCATATTTGCTCCTGTGATATCTCTAAGGTGTTTCACATGATTCAGGAACAGCTCTGTATTTGTTTATACTTTTGCATGTAGAAAAATTACAGTATTTATCATAAACTGCATGGCTCTGTTGCTGTACTACAACAAAGGTCAGGTTCCAAAACTGATTCAGATAAAGCATCATACTTAAGATGTGTGGCTTAAACTGATTTTATCTGCAGTTAGACTCAAGTGAAATGTTAGTGCTGTCACAATGAATTTGTGAAGTGTGAAGCAAAAGTCCCCTTTTTCAGACCTTTATTTCATATAGCTAAAAATGTAATGTGTAGGTGGGTATTATAGTGTCCTGCAAGATTTATAGAACTTTGTGCCTGGGACCATACCTGAGCCAGCACTGAGATGAAATTACTGTCACCCACATGCCCAATCTGACCAATTGCCAATTCAGGATTTTCTTGCCTTCTATTCCCCTCCTCTGTTTCAATACCTGGCAGCAACCATCAGGACAGCTGCTCCTCCAGCCACAGCTGGTGCTGTTTGTATCTTGAAGAAAGATGGAAGCCATTCAGCAGCATCTCCTCCAGCAGTACATTCTTGCTGGAATCACAGAAATTTCTTCCCTCCTGGCAAGGAGCCTCCACTGCTTCAGTGGAGCAAGATAGTAGCTGAGGTGATTTCTGGAGCCAAGGCAAAGCCCACATCCAAATTCCCAACTGAGGACAGTTCATACTGGGTGGCAGAGGCTATCTCTGAAGCACAATGTGATACAGGCTCTGGGGCAACAGGAGACCCAGCTCACCTGGGTGAGGAACAGGCTGTCCTCAGGGACAGGGAGAGGTGCCTCTAGGCTTTCGTGATGCAAGAGGTTTTGTTTATCCCACTCCACCTGTATTTCTCTCCCTGGGCTTTGAAGTGAGTCTATCCTAGTTGTTATCAGGAATCATTCCCAGCCCAGCAACCCAAGGGGATATCCTTCTATTTTAGCTGCTGTCTGGGTGAATACAAAGCCTCCTAATCCACAGTGCTGCACTGCTTCTTCTTTGGTGCAATCTGGACTGGCCATGCACTGCCATGTCATGCCTGAACCATTACACAGAGCTGAAAGGCAGTGGGGACATCTCCCAGTCTGTGCCTCCACTATTTTGCCTCTGTCAATCTCACCAAGTACTGTGAGACCCCTGAGGTAGATAGTCACTAGGCCTGTGCAAAACAGCAAGTATTTGATTTGGATTCAGCCAATTCGGAGGACAGTGATTTGATTCGGACATTTGGATCACTGTCATGATTCAGTTAGGCTGAATCAGATCTGGAAGATTCAATGCCGCTTCGGAGATTTAACCATAGACTAAACAGGCATCTGACAGCTGCCTCCAGCTGGTAAGTGTGTTGAGGTTGGGGAAGGAGAGGAGAGGGGATGTGGAGGAGGGAGGGATTGGGGCTGGGACAAGCTGCCCAGCTGGGGCAGGGGACGTAGGACTCAGAGGGAGGCAGGGGGTGCAGGATGCGGGTACGGCAGCGCTGGGAGCAGAGGTTTTGCCCTGCTAACGCTTGCCCAGCCAGGGCATGTTTGGGGGGGGCGGGATGTGGGCATGGCTCGCTCCTAGTGGAAGGGGCAAGTAGCAGCAGGGCATAGCCCCTGCCCCCTACACTGATGTACCTGCATCCCGTGCTCCCCCATCCTGGTTGGCAAGCGGTGGCAGCGTCTGCTCCCACGCCCCAGCTTGCAAGCAGCGACAGGGCAAAGCCCCCACTCCCAGCGCTGATGTGGGCTCACTCCAGGCAGAAGGGGGCAAGCAGCAGCAGGGCATAGCCCCCGCTCCCAGCACTGCCGCGTCTGCATCAGCACTGGGAGCAGAGGCTCTGACCGGCTGCTGTTTGCCAGCCGGGGCAGGGGGGCAGGCGCTACTGCCGCTTGCCAGCTGGGGCGGGGGGGCGCAGGATGCCAGCATGGCAGTACTGGGGGCTATGCCTTGCTGATACTTGCCCCTTTCTGCCTGGAGTGAGCTACGTCAGGATCCAGCTGGACAAGCGGCTGCAGGGCAGAGCCTCCGCTCAGAGCGCTGCTGTGCCCACATCTCGCACCCCCCTGCCCCGGCTGGGCAGCTTGTCCCTGCCTCAGCCCCAAACCCTCCCCCCACAACCCCAACAGACTTACCAGATGAAGGCAGCTGTCAGCTGCCTGTTTAGTCTATGACCGAATTTCTGAATTGGCTGAATCGATTCGGAAAAGCTTCAGAAAAGATTCGGAGGCTTCGAATCAATTCAGAGCTTTTACTTGGTCTCCCAATTCAATTTGGATTCGATCCCCGAATCGGGCCAAACCTCCTCTGAGTCTAATCAGCTACCAAAGTTTTGCGCAGCCCAAGTCGGGCAAAAGGCTCCTTAGAGGTTGCCTGGTTCAGAGGTATGAGCTTTTGTAGTAGTATTGCCAAGTCTCATGATTTTTGGCATTGTTCTTGAAGTCTATGCTTCGGGAATGTGAAAAACTTAGCTCTTTCTTTTATCTATATATTTAAATATAAATCTATAAAAAGAAATAGATACATTTTTCATATTCCTGAAGCATAGACTTTAAGAACAACACCAAAAATCTTGAGAGTTGGCAACACTATTATAGGCAACAACCCACTTTGTCGGGTCTATGAATGGATTCAACATATGATGAAGTAGGTTGTTGCCTACAAAAGCTCATGGCTTTCTGAACCAGTTATTTTCTAAAGTGTCACCTTGCCCTCCCTTCTGTAAGAACGGTGGTAAGACCCAGGACTTCCTGGGCCTTTCTGAGGGTGCTCTATTAGGCTTTCTCCTTTCCCAGCTGAGTGGTTTGGAGGGAAGGGGTACCCATAACATGCCAGTGCCTGACCCCATTGCCCATAGGAAATGGCAGTCCCTCAGCTTTGTCTGGGATTGCTTCCTTTGAGTGGATGGGTGTCACCCAGCTCTTTTGCAGAGACTGTGCCCTGTCAGCATAGGGGAGGTACCCATGGTCATAAAAGGCTCATGACAAGCTCAGGGGACAGTGAGCTATCAGTCATGGATGGAGCTAGGGTCACAGGGCACATGCTGCAGGGGCACATGCTCCTGATCAGACCAGTGGAATAAAGCATCCCTGACTGCTCTGAGTGGGGTGGCACAAGAGCTTGGGCAGCCCTTTCCCAGAGCTTGGTCTTCCCTTGAAAGCTACAAGTCAGAGGCCTCTTTACAGGAAGTGGACAGTGGACAGAGCTGTAACCATTGTGCTTGCCAGGGACTATTTCCCCAACCACCAATGCCAGTGGGCAGCAACTGTGAGGAAGGTCCTCCACGTAGTGACTGGATAGGGCTACACCAGTCCTTGTGCAGAGTCTGCCTGTGTGCTGACCGAGAAAAGTCACAGGGTTAGAAGAGGCAAGAGATCCAGTCCCTTCTTTCCCATCTGATGCACAGAGACCCAGAAGACTCTGCTCTCCTGAAATCTTTGGGGATTTCTTTATTTTCCCCCAGTAAAACAGCAACATTACTTTCCCCCAGCCCTGGACCTTTGACCCAAATTCTCCAGGCTTGTGCAAGGGGATTGTACAAAATCAGGGGCATTTGTGGAGGTTACATGGAACCACCTTGTCCTAGAGAAGGTATCACTAGATAGAAATGGCACTTCAGCAAAGTTCAATAAGCCTAGGTCACAGGGAAGCAGCTGAAGGTGACTGGGAATTACTTCACAGCAGAATTTCTGGGTTGAGTAGAAGTGGAGGCATTAACCACTGGGTTCTGGCTGCCCATCACCAAATTTCTGGATTGTGATCCCTATTGGGAATGCAGCAACAGGGTCAGTAATGGCAGTGTTAACTCTTGCATTGAGACAGCAGCTCAAGCAGCCATAGGGATTAACGCCTGAGCCTCTGTGTCAGTGCAATGAACACAGGGGGGTTAATGCTAATGCTGCCTTTCTCACTGCAGTAGATGGGTTGTCTAGCCCACAAGAAGCCCAGTGGTCTGGATTTAGCCTGCCAACCCAAATGAATTTAACACCCTGATATAAGAGTCCCCAAAATCCCTTCTCTCACACACAACTGCAAGAAGCAAAATATCCAAAAGTTATAGCATTTACTTTTCTTATTAAAGCACCAACAATACCCTTTCATGCCATAGGTAAAAGCAAGGGAGATGAAGGCACTGCCAATGCCCTCTCCCTTCAATCACAGGTCAGCACTTGGTTATGCTCAGAAGGTCCTAGGAAGAGGACCCTTCCCACACTACAGAGGAAAGCAAGCCCCCTGCACACAAACAAACAATCTGTGCCAACCTGATCCTGATGTAAAATTCCTCCTGAGCCCAAATATGGTGATTTATGTGACCCTGAGTGGAAGTGCAAGACCCATTAGCTAAGAACCTACAGGTTTTCTAAAAGCCGGCAGGAGCATCAATGTGCTCCTGGCCCCAACTGGTAACTAGCAAAAACCCTTAGGCAAAGGATTAGCAAATACCTTTCATGCTACATGATCTACTTTTTACCCCAATCTGGGAACCATAGACAAGACTCCACATATCCTCCACATGCTGATTGTTATGTCAGAACTCTCTGTGCTCTTCTACCTTCCACAAACTTGTCCAAATGAGTGTTAGAGATATGCAGTTTCCTTGCCCACACCATTTTGCTTAGAAGGCTATTGTACAACTTCATTCCTCTTATTGCTAGAAAATTCCTTCTAATTTCCAATCCACAGCTTCAGGGTTCTAGTATGCTGCTCGGTGCATGCTCTCTTTCTTAGCCTAAATGTTTGGGGAAGGAAGGGTGTAGCCCCTGGGAAACTCTCCTTTGACATAGCACTAAGGGCCACTGATGTCTGGGTAGACCTACGTTGCACCTAGGGAATCTATGGGCTGCTCTGTTATCAAACAGATGTCCCACCTTTCAGTCAGACTGAATTGTCCAGGCAGTAATTCAGGGCCTCTGCTAGTGTACACTGGAGGATTGGGGCTCCACTGGAGGGAGTTGGGAGTCCATGGGTCTAAAGTATGACCATTTTGGCAAACAGGGAAACTATACAGGCGTTTTCACAGATGCACAATTGCACTGTACTGAAGCTCTGGGGTGTTGGAAGGGACTTGGGTTTTTCAAGTGCATGAATTTTGGGGACAAGGTTCCTTGGGTGAATTTGATATCTTTTATTAGACCAACCCAAATAGTTGGAGAATAGTTATTAAGCAAGCTTTCGGATTCAAAAACCCTTTGTCAGGCTAAGGAAGTTTCAGCAGTCGGTGTGTGCTCTTCCTGGATGGAATGAAAAGTAAAGAATTTTGGAGTACATTCTAAAAAAAAAAAAAAATCCCAAACCAAACTGGTTGGGGGAAGGCATCAGAATTGAAAAAGCAAACTTTTTCCCTGTGAGATGCCTATGTATCTACTTCTAGACTTAAAATTAACTTTTGGTAAAAAGGGTTCTGTCTTAGTGCAGTTGTCATCTTTAATGTAAGAAATTATATTAATCTTATTTCCTAGTATATTACTGCTGCTCAAACATTATTTTTTGGATAACTATTAGATGAGAGTAGTAGTAGAGCATGGAATTTTCTATGCTTTATGCAAGTCAAATATGTAGAAATTTGCCAGATACGAAGGCAGATGCACACTTCAGAATATATATGAGGCCTTTGATATTTATCAAATGTTATATCTCATGACAGATAACAGAGCTGAAGCCAAGGCTTTGAGGTTTTAAAAGGAGGGAAACACTTGCTTTTTGTTAGTCAGAGCATAGATAGTATAGCTTTCTGTGGGCTGATTTAGCAAAATGAAGTGCTGGTGTGAGAGTGTGTAGGTAGGTGAAATGAATTATCTAAGACAATTAATTTTTAATAGTTTAATGGAGCTCCTCAGTATTTGCATGGGGTGGGTGAAACCCAAGCAATGCTGACACCCATGGCAAACCACCAGCTGGTTATAAAGTGGTTGGGATTTTATCTTGTGGGTTCAGAATGGAGAATCCTTAAGAGGCTGGAGGGGAAGACTCACAAAAAGACCATTTCCATTTTTTGTGTCTGAGGCAGCAAGAAAAATTGCCTATTTTTGATCTGGATCTGAGCCTTGGGCTTCTGCAATACGTGAATGTTATGTAATGCCATCCATCTGCATCCTGACTGGATGTGAACAGTGGTCAGCAACCATGGAGGAGGTTCCCCTGATTCAGCTGGAGTATGTGAAGTGCTTCTCCTTAGTGGAGATATTGCTCATAAATACATGTATCTTCAAGGCCAGGATGGCTAGGGTGACCACAGCCATGGTGTGTGTGTGTGTGTGTGTTGGCACAAGGCTGGAGCACTTACCAGCCAAGTGGTGCAGATACTCTGGAATTGCTAACACCATGACAACATACGCAAGTTGATCATTATACCCAGACCTTTTTGTTGGAGCTGTAGGCACCTGTGTCCTTACAGCTGCAGCTTAGTCTCAAGGCTCCCTCCTAATTGACAGTTTCTTTCTCTCATCTGCCATGAAACTTTCTTGAATGACTTTTCCCTGGCAGGCCCTCTCCTGGGCACCAGCTGGCTCCATCTTACAAGCTTCTAATTAGAGCTGTATAGACATGCCTGCTCTTAACAGCATCTCCCTTACTGATTCCAGTTACAAATCACTATGCACAGTATCATTTGTACTCTCTTGTAACATGCGATAGCTGGGATTCTTAGCCCAGAAGAAAAGTCACCCCTGTCAAGAGAAGCCACCTTTGCTGCATCAGTTAAAGCATTGGAGTGAGAAAAGGAAACACATTCAAAGTTGCATATATCAAGCAACCCTAGGTATAGCCATTAGGCAGCGTGCTAATGGTAAGTCCCATGATGGCTGAGTTACATATTAGAACAAGCCTGTGTACAGGGGACAGTTCACAAAGTCAGTCTGACCCAGATGTTAGCAGGTCATTCACTTTAATGCTTACTGACAGCTCTCTTCTTTCCCAGGTTTCACTGCTTTTCTTATCACATTTCTCTGAAGGGTCTTCCTGAAGTTCCAAGTCCCATGGCTACTATTCAGCTAGCTTTAGGCTGGTTTTCTCCTAGCTTCCCAAGTGTTCCATTTACACCTGCCTCTACAAACTATGTACAAGAATGTGTCATTTGTAGTTCAGAGAAACCTCTTTAGTGAACAACCATGGCTTGTTAAATTCCCTTTGATAGGAGTAGCTTGGCTACTTCTGTGTCCAGCAGATATACTTCTAATTGGCCATTAGTCTGTATTTTTCATTATCTTACCTTGAAATTTGCTGGACATGTCAAGGCTGTCTTCATCAAAACTCAGCAGCAATATTGGTGGTTGCCCTCAGGTCAGTATTACTAGGTGGGATGTGGGAAGCTGCAATGTGGAATTCTTAACAAAGTGTCCAGGAGGGTTTCAAAGGAAGGAGTGGATATGCAGGAGGGCTGTCCCAGGAGTATCCAGCTGAGGCCTCCTTCATGCTTTATTTTTAATTGATGACATAGTGGGTCACGTAATTCCAGCTGGCTATGACACGCATCATTCTCTCCCCTTTCCATGTGGGGGTCATGCTAATGTGATGGCTGATAAAATCCATGTGTGTGTGTGTGTGTGTGTGTGTGTGTGTGTCTATGTATATGCATATTTCCAAAGAGTTGGAAGGGACCTCAAGGGTCATTTGGTCCAAGCCACTGCATGAATACAGGAAGGTAACTTCTAAATCATCTCTATCTAGTGCTTATCCAGCTTCTTCTTGAAAATTTGCAACTTTCCTGGGTACTTTATTCCACTGACTCACTGTTCTAACAGTAGGAAGTTTTTCCTGAGATCTAATCTAAATCTACTTTGCTGCAATTTAAAGACATTACTTTATATCCTGCATTCTGCAACAAGAGAGAACAGTCACTCTCCCTCTACTTTATGACACTGGCATCAGAGCTGTACTGCTACCTAGTGTGTCCACAGGTGGCAGGTAGCGGCATGACCTTCAGGGAAGGTTAACTGCAAAATAAGCAGGGGTAACTCTGATGAATAACCAGTTGTGGACCACACAGTGGCAACAGTAGTAGGACATGGTAGGGGAGGGGGATGGTAATGCTTTCCCTCCTGAAAAGCCACATATATCCTTTGACAGTGCTGTGACACAGTGACTACAGGTTGCCATTATACTAAACCTGCCCAGCCCTCAGCCATAGGTCTATAAATCCTTAACGGTGGCATAGCAGGCTTGTGGTCACAGGGGCGCTGTGACACCCCCTGTGGCTGCGTGGGTCCTGCTCGGCTCTGAGTCAACTGTTGCCCTCCCTAGATTGCTTTCCTGCCACACCTTGTTCTTTTGAAAACTGAGTAAGGGAGGCTGCCCAAAGGCCTTAGAGTGAGCCTTAATCCCAACAGTTCCCACTCTGGGTTTCTCCTGGATCCCACTAGTCTCAATCCAGCCCTCAGGTCTGACAGGTCCCTCTTGGCCTGACTACGCACCTGTAGGGCACCTGTAGCCTTAAGGGCAAATTGTGTGGCTCTGTTCCTCCCCTACACCACATCCCAAGCCTCATGGGTGTTATCACTATGACGTTAAGTTCACACACTTGTCCCCCTTGGGCCCTTGGACCCCCAGGTCCCTCATTCAACCTTTTCCCTGAGTTCTTGGACCCCTTTGGTATCCCATGTTTGGCCCTCTCTGGGCTCCCAGACCCCTGGTGCCATGCACTGCCCCTCTCTCTGGGTTCCCAGACCCCTGGTCCAGCTTGCAACCCCTCTCAGACTCATGGATCATAGTTCAGCTCTTGCCCCTCCTCTTGGCTTGTGGACCCTCTGGCCTGACTGTCAGCCAATCCCTGGCTCCTGAACCTCTACTTCCCACACTCAGACACTCTCTCTGTCTTTAGAACTTCCACTGCATATTTAAAACTGCAGTTTTTCACATCCTGGCCATTAGGTGTGACTGGCAAGCAACAGGGCCCCTCTGCCAATCACAGTTGGTGGGGGGGAGGTGGGCAGGGGGTACATAGAGGAAACTCCAAGATTAAAGAAGCTTGCACACTATGCACTTCTGGCATGAATTCCAAAGATCCCTATTGTGAGGTCTGGAAGCTCCTAGTCATGAACTAGTATGAAGGTGGTAGTTACAAGAAGGTCATCTAGCACTTGGATGAGGCTGAATATGATTCAGCAACTGTAACTGCAATTGAACAACCCTCTTCAAGATCCACTCTGTTCAACCGGCATGGGGACAAGGTTAGAAAAGATGCCCTAAACATAGCTTGTCTACCTTTTCCCTGACTGGATAAGTGCTTCCAGTAGGATCATCCTTACTGTGGTCAAAATCAATGAAGACCTGAAACATCAGGGACCTGAAACATCAGGACCCTCATGGGAAATCCTAATAGTGAACATCCAGAGCACCACACCATAATCATGGCTCGAGACCTCAGGCAACACAACATCGACATTGCTGCACTGAGTGAGACCCAGTGGGAGATGGGCAGCTCAAAGACTATGAAAGTGGCTATACCTTCCTCTAGAAGGGTAGACAGGAAGGAGACTGCTGGCTTCAAGAAGTTGGCCTTGCCATCAAGAATGAACTCATAAACCAACTCAATGAGCGTCATATTGGAGTTAATGAGTGCCTCATGACTCTCCATCTTAAACTGGTGGGGCACCAATACACCACTGTCATCAGCGCATATGCTCTGACTCTTGATGTTGCTGATGAAACCAAGGAGGAATTCTATGCCAACCCTGACCAAGCCTTTCTGATATTCTGGAGGGAGACAGACTTATTCTTCTTGACAATTTCAATACCAGAATCAGAAGGGACTTAAACCTCTGGAACGGAACCATCAGCAAGGAAGGAGCGGGAAAAGTCAACTCCAACAGAATCCTCCTCCTGACCAAATGGATGGAACATGGACTCACCATTACCAACACCATGTTCTGCCAGAAAAACAGTCACAAGATATCATGGCCACACCCACGATCTAAGCAGCGGCACCCGATTGACTACATCATTGTTTGTGCCCAGGATCACAAAGATGTCTCTGTCACCCAAGCCATGCTAGGAGCTGATGATTACTGGACTGATCACTGACTCTTCTACTCAGTTATGTCACTCAGACTAGCTCGCAAACAACAGCTGCAACAGAAGCAAAGCCCAAAGAAGATCAATGTTGAAAGATTCAAGAACCCAGTCAAGTGAGACCTCTTCCACCAGTGCTTCAATGAAAAACTGTCAAATTCCAATCAACAACAATGGGAGAATGTCAGCAGCACTTGAGTTGCCTTTAAGTCCACCATCATGAGTGCCTCCGAAGAGACACTTGGATTCTCTACCAGGAAACATCAAGACTGGTTTGATGAGAATGACTGGGAGATCCAAGAGTTCAATGATCACAAGCACAGAGCCTTTTATGCTTGGCAAACAATATCAACTCCAAGCAAAAGATATTGAATCTCCAATAAGCCACGGCACAGGTCCAAAGGGGGACCCGTCATATGAAGAACAGATGGTGGGAAGATAAGGTGAAGCAGATTCAACATTTAATTTACATCCACACTATGCATGTTTTTTTCAATACCGCCAAAGCCATCTACAGCACAAGCACTCAGGGACCAACCCCCTTGAGACATAAGGATGGAAGTGACCTGATCAACGAAAGGGGAGCCATCTCAATAGAGAATCTGTTATTGATGAGAGTGTTCTCAATTCTATCCTGCAACACCCAGTCAGAGACAATGTTGGCATCCTACCAAACCTTGAAAAGGTGAGGAAAACCATCAGGCAGATGAAGAATGAAACGGCATCTAGAGCTGATGGAATCCCTGACAAAACCTTCAAGCAAAGTAGAGGAACTCACATCACAGCTCTATGTCCTCATCTTAAGGATTTGGAATGATGAGGAAATCCCAAATGCCCTTTTTCAATCATCTGGGACCTCTTCTGATCACCATGAGTTTTGAAAGATGATGGCCAGCGGCTCTGCAATCTCATCAGCACCCTTGGGTGCATCCCGTCTGGCCCCATGGATTTATATATGTTCATTTTTTCTAAATAGTCTCTAACCTGTTATTTCACCACTGTTGGCTGTTCACCACATCCCCAAACTGTGCTGCCAGGTGCAGCAGTCTGGGACCTGACTTTGCCTGTGAAGACTGAGGTGAAAAAGGCATTGAGTACTTCAGCCTTTTCTGCATCCTTTGTCACTAGGTTGCCTCCCTCATTCTGTAAGGGACCAACACTTTCCCTGACCTTCCTCTTCTTACTGACGTACTTGTAGACAAGGTTCCTTGGGTGAATCTGATATCTTTTATTAGACCAACCCAAATAGTTGGAAAATAATTATTAAGCAAGCTTTCAGGTTCAAAAACCCTTCATCAGGCTAAGGAAGTTTCTGCAGTTGGGGTGTGCTCTTCCTGGATGGAATGAAAAGTAAAGAAGCCAGCGGCTGGGCTGGTATGCATACAACACAGGTAGTCAGTGAAAATGTAGATTGAGGAGTCAATGGGTGAGAGACAGGCAGGGGAGGGGAGTAGGAGAGAGAGAAGGGGGATGAAAGGGGAGAGATACCTGGGGAGTCAGATGTTAGGCAGGTTATAATGCGTCATAAATCCAATGTCTATATTTAGTCTATGATTTTTAGTATCCAGGAGGTTGATGAAGTGGAGTTCATAGGCTTGTCTCTGGGAAGTGTTTTGTAAGTTTCCTTTGAGGATCAGGACTGAGAGATTGGAGAGAGAGTGGTTTTCTTGTGAAAAGGAAAGATAGTTGCAAGAACCCTCCTGACCCATCTACTTCCACTTGCTGAAGAGCTCTTCCTGGAATCTCAATGTAGGCTTAGGACATCAAGAGGCACAATTGACATGATCTTCACAGCTTGCCAGCTGCAGGAAAAATGTGGGGAATAATATAAACCGCTCTACATAGCCTTCTTTGACCTCATGAAAGCCTTTGACTGCCAACCAAGAAGTGCTGTGGAAGATCCTTCTGAAGTATGGATGCCCACCTAAATTCGTCACCATTCTTTTCCTGCTTCATGACAGTATGTGAGCAATGGTTCTCACTAGCAGATCTATCACAGATCCCTTTCAGGTTAAAAAAGGAGTTAAGCAGGGCTACGTCATTGCTTCAACACTCTTCTTGATACTCCTTACCACAATGCTACATCTGATCATCAACAAGCTTCCAGCCAGAGTGGAGCTAAACTATCAAATGGGTGGTAAGCTATTTCATCTCAGCCAACTCTGAGCCAAAACCAAGATCACTGCAACCTCAGTCATTGAGCTTCAGTACACTGATGATGCTATAGTCTGTGCCTGCTTGGAAGCAGACTTTCAGGCAATCATTGATATCTTTGCCAAGGCATGCAAGAAAATGGGACTGACACTTAACATTCAGAAGACTAAGGTCTTCCATCAACAACCTCTTAATGAGCAGTCCCCAGCTCTGGTAATTTGGATTCATGATGAGGTTTTGGAGAACATTGAGTATTTCCTGTACCTTGGAAGCCAAATCTCATCGAAGGATGACATTGACAAAGAAATCCAACATTGCCTCAAATGCACAAGTGCAGCCTTTGGACACCTGAGGAAATGGGTGTTTGAAGATCATGACATCAGATCTTAAACCAAGTCATGGTTTATCAAGCAGTTGTGATCCCTATCTTACTGTATGGAGCTGAGACATAGACAATGTACAGGAAACACCTCAAGTCATTGGAGAAGTACATCAATGCTGCCTGTGAAAGATCATTTGAATCCAGTAGGAAGACAGACATCAGCCTCCTCTTGCGAGCAAACATAATGAGTACAGGTAACCCCCGCTTAGCGCTCTTAATTGGGTACTGAAAAACTGAGCATCAATTGAAACAAGCATTAAGTGAAACCCAAAGTATTTGACAACCCAAGATGGGGACCGCAATTGTTTTTAATGACCCAAGATAGTGACTGCAAGCATTATAACAAAACTCACTGAGCACTAAGTGAAATTAGGTATCAATTTCAAATGAGCATTATAGCGAAACAGTGCTAAGTGAAACACATAAAGTGGGGGTTGCCTGTATCACAATCATCCCACATCAATTTAGTTGGGCTGCCCATGTCATCTGTGTCTCGGATGGCTAGAGCCGACTCGAGGTGATTTAGAAATTGCTCGTTCGTTAGGGCGGGCTGGTGAATGGAGAGGCAGACAAGGTTTAATGGTTGCAAAAATGTTTACTTACGTCGCTTGTAGTTGCGACGCAGATGGTCCGGTCGTCTGAACAACTATGTGAGTTGTTCCAGCTGGCAAGGCCCAAGCCAGTTAATCCGTCCGCAAATTGAGCCGGCGGGAAAAGGGTACGTCTGGGATTGCGCTCGGCGACGGGAAGAAGGATCAATAGGTGATCAGTCTATCGATCAGCTAGCCGCAAGTCAGATCTCTTTAGAGGCACTCTGCAGCGTGTTCAAAGTTCTTCGACTTGGGTGGATGTCGCACGAGATTTTAAACGGCTAGCAAGCCAATTACTAGCCGCCACGTGTGAATAATTTAGAACTGGCCAATAGCAGGACACAAATTTGCATTCAAATAGCGGGAACTCTTTGCACCGTGCATTTCTGTGCTGCAAAGAAGAAATGCATCCTGCAAATTGGCGGGAAGTCTCTTGCACCGAGGTTCTTCTGCTACAACAGAAAACCTTTACTGTGCAAGAGGCTTTCATGTGGCAAGGAAATTCCATCGTGCCGAGGCACCAAAATCACTGGGTTGTGACAATCTGTATGTCCAACTCCAGACTCCTGAAGCAAGTTTTATTCTCCCAGCTCAGTCAAGGTGTATGCTCAAGAGGAGGGCAGAGAAAACACTTCAAGGATGTCCTTGAGGCCAACTTGAAAAAATGCAACATTGACTTCAACTCATGGGAGACTCTCACCCAGGACCACCCCAAATGGAGGAAGAGTCTGCTGCAAAGATCTCCATACTTTGAAACCTTATGATGAGAACAGGAGATGGAAAAGCAGGAGTGGCAGAACTAGTGTGTTGCAGACCAAATCAAGAATCTGGAGCCACGCATCCAACATGGAAATACATGCCTAAGTTGCAGCAGAGTCTCATCAGTGCTCTTTGGACCCACAGATAAGACAATCATGGAAGACAGTCATCCTCAACTGTAACAGACTTATGAAGAAGAGAACTTTATGACAGCCTTTCATCTGAAAACTGTTCTCATGTTTCCCCTGAATCTCCTTTTCTGCAAGCTAACCATGCCTGGTTATCTGAACGTTTCCTCAAATGGCTTTGCTTCCAACCCTTTTATCATTTTTGTTCCCTATCTCTGAACCTTCTATAACTTCTCCACATGGTTCTTAAAAAGTGGAGCCTAGAACTCCACACAGTACTGTCGACGCTAATTAGTATCAAGTACAGTGGCACTATCACCTCAAGTGTCTAATACATAATATTCCTGAAGCTGAAACACAAAGTTGAAGTTGCTTTTTTTTGCACCTGTATCATTGCTGAATTGTACTGAGTCTGTGCTATGTCAAAAACCTTAGATCAGTGATTGTCATCCTTTTTAGATTCAAGGCATTCCTCATTAGACTCAAGGGACCCTTCAGGAAATGCCAGCTCTTAACTTTAACTCATTTCTTAACTACAGAAAAATAATAGAGCAACTATTTTGTTGCAAAGGACTCAGAAAGACCACAACAAGTCTGCATCACATTTTTGACACTGTGGATTCCTATTGGAAATCTCTAGGTTTATCTTGTGAATCATTTTTAGGTGTTTGCACACTTAACAGTGCTAATATTGAGTATGCTGCAACACGCTTAAAAAGGTTATATGGCACCCCAGGATGCTGTGGCACCATGGTTGAGAATCAGTGCTCTAGATACTTCCCAGCAGTACTGCCACCCAGCCTGTTGTCACTTGTTTTGCATTTGCGCCTTTGATTGTTCTTCCAGAGGAGTGACACCTTGCTTTAGTCTGCACTGAACTTCATCCTGTAATCTCTAGCCCAGATTTCTAATGTATCAAAATCCTTCTGAATTCTATTCCCATTTTACTCCTATGTCCACCAATGTATTAGTTGGTGGCAGGCAAAGATGATGGGGTTATGCATGTGTGCGTGCATGTGCACGTGCGTGTGTGTAGCATCTAATGAAGTGAGCTTGGGATCAGCAAAGCTTATGCTGCACATCAATGATTTAGTTAGTCTATAAAGTGCAAATCAACTTGCCTTCTGCCTGATTTAAGATTAACACTGCTAACTCTCTCTCTTTATACACACACAATTATATGCATGCATACACCATATTTTCTTGCACATCACACTCCTCCAAATAAAACAAGCCCATTGTTTTGAGGAAGGCATATTGAAAAAAAATGTTTTTTTTTCCCAGAGGTATGGTTGCATAGAGCAGGGACAGAGCCTAATCTTTGGCTTGCACACCGTCCCCTTACTGCGTAACCAGAAATGGAAACCATATTCTTAGCACTCGCTTCTGTTTTTGAATTGGGGACACTAGGAATTGTCAGACTAGATCACACCTATCTTTCCCTTTGCCCCATCTCCAACAGCAACCTGCACTGGCAACTACAAAGGAAGAAATAAGCAACTCACACTAGATATGGGATAATTCACTCAATTATGTAGATATATGGTGCCTCAGTCACTGGCATTCTAGTTTTTGGATGTCACTGAAGATTAAGGCAGGAATTGACTCTGTGGGGTGCTCCAGAAGTACTCCTGGAGTTTCCAACAAGGCCTGGCAGTGTCACACAATCATTTCTCCAGTGTCTGTTTGGACCATTGGTTCAGTTTCTTGTTGGCCAACTTAAAAGTTCGCTGTTGTTATAATTTTTGCTGGGTTGTGCTGCTTTTTTGATCTTACTTAACATTTCACTCAATTTTCTTTTCTTGGTCAAGATCTGGGGCCAAAGTCTTGCTGATATCTTTGCATTTTTATGGATTCATAGATGCTAGGGTCGGAAGAGACCTCAGCAGATCATTGAGTCTGATCCCCTGCCCCAGGCAGTAAAGAGTGCTGGGGTCAGATGACCCCAGCCAGGTGCTTGTCCAGTCTCCTCTTAAGGTAGGGGAGAGCACCACCTCCCTTGGAAGCCCATTCCAGATTCTGGCAACCCTTACCATAAAGAAGTTGTTCCTGATGTCTAATCTGAATCTGCTCTCTGTCCATTTATAGTTTGGGATGTGTATTTGTGTAGATACTGCTGTGGCATCATAATTATTCCCTCTTTGTATTCTGTGAGATCCTTTAGATACAGCACTGTACCCTCACATCTTTGGGCTTGTCTCTCTTCTTTACAGTTTGTAGGCAAGTATAATATCCCCCACCTCCACCCGCTTCATTCTGCCATGTTTCTGTGATGCCTCTTTTATTACAGTCCTTGTCTGTTGCAGGAACACTACTTCACTTTTGTTTTTTAACTTCTAGCACTTGTGTATAGATACTTAGTTCTGATTCTTGACCAAGAGTCTGTTTTTAATTCATTTTTTTGTTCTCAGCCCCTTTATTATTTGCATCCTGAATTTAAAAAGATATATAAAAGATAGATATACAATACCAGCAACTTTAACAGCCATTTCTGGTTGACTGATGTGTTCTTTGGCTTCTGCCGGTTTTCCCACCTCTTAGTTTAAACTTTCTTTCAACATCTTGTTTTTGCTACTTTGATTAAAGTGGAGCCCTTCCCTTGCAAGTTACTTCCCTTTCCCCACAATGTTCCCCAGAGCCTACTAAATTTAAACCCCTCTTCTGTACACCTTCTTTTCAATGATGCATCATAGATATACATGAGAATTGGAAGCATTTCAGAGATTGCAAGATGGCTTCAATTTTTGTGGCCTTTTAATTATTCGGGGAAAAGTCTTATTATTATGATATAAGTTTTACTCCCTCAAAATCTTGCAGGCTGTTAACAGTGAAATTTAGAGCCTACCTCCCCTCAGTGCCTAGCTCTTGTTCTGATCTCTAGAAGGGAGCTCTTGTCCCAAGACTATTTTTTATACTCTGTCAAAGATATGTAATGACAGTGATGTTCTTCAAATTTGTTAGCTGTACAAAAGATAGCAAATGATAATGAAAGTAGGTGATTAGCACAGAGATTTAGATGGCATGATAAACTGAACATAATTAAATGAAATACATTCGATATAGCCTAATAAAAAGTCAGGTAAGGTCAAACAAGGTGGACTGCATTTTGGGACTATGGTTTATACCTTGGAAAGCAGTAACAGAAAAAACTTGGGGGTTATGGTGAAAAAACAAAGCTGCCAGGGCAATGTTGTAAACACAGAATGGGCTCTGAATACATACACAGTGGGATGCCAAATTCAGAAGTACATTACTCCCAGTGATAATTATACACTGCAGTTTGGGAGCTATTTGGCCTGTGACACACAGGGATAAGTAACAGTGGCAGAAGCTAAATGCACGTCACCTCCAAGGTAATGGAGCTGGTCTGTTAGCTCAGTTGAGATCAATGTATTCAGTCTACAATAGAGTCAATGAAGGCTCTGCTTTTTGTTTGCTGATAAGAATCAGTGATGCTCAACCTTTTGGCCCCATTAGTTGGGTGAGTGGCCTAGGCTGGTCTGCATTAGTCTGGATTGGGTCCTATGTGTCACCTGGATTAGGCCCTGCATGCCACCTGGATTCCACTTCACCACCTGGATTGGGCTCCACATGCCACCCAGATGCCACCCCATACTACTCAGATCAGGCCCCATGTACCCAATCAAGCATGCAGGGCCACACTATCTGGCCTTCAGGGCTCTTCATGGGTATGGAAATTTGGTAACAGGGTGTAGCAATTAACACTGCCACCAGTTCCCCAACATCAAATTTTCAGGCTCATGGAGAGCCCTGCAGGCAGATGACATGATTTCATGGACCAGATCAGGCCCATGGGCCATGGGTTGAGCACCCCTAATAAGTATTATGTTGAATCAGTTAAAACTTGATGGCTTAAGTTATATGACCTTTGAGATCAGGCTTCAAAATAAACATAATTTAATATCTGAAATAGCTTACAACAATAGAGATGAGGACAGAGTCGAAACAGATTTGTTCTAAGAGAAAAGTTACTGTGATTCACCAAGGAAAAATGTGATTTAAGAATGAGAAGTTTAAACAGACGGTTATCGCAACTCAGTACAAACAGACTGCAGATGTGAGAAACGTGACATCAGAACAATTTCTGCTCTCACAATTCAGGAGGAGTGAAATTCTCATGTGCACAAAGCCTACCCCTCGCATCCTCCTGAGCTTCCTGGTGCATAGTCATTGTGCTGGCTCCCTGGCCTGGCAGATAATTTTTACCCCAGAATACTTGGGGCTCCAGGCTCCCCTTGCTTAGTGCAAATGAAGAAAAGCCAAATATAGTGGACCAACCTGGAGAAGGAGGGGAGTAGGAAGGGCCAAGTCAGGGACATATTCTTGTATTTCCTCAAGCTATGACAGAATTCTTCTGTAAGAGCCATGCAAGGAACCAGTTGGTGGGGAGGGATTAAACATGTGCCTCCATTTTAATCCTATACCCAAATCCATGGGACAAAGAGGAATGAGCTGCTGTAAACAGTCTTCAGTAACAAACACATGATCTCCTCTAACTTAGTCTCTCTCCTTGAGAATGCTTGAAGCACAGGCATGATCAGGGATGAATGAGGAGTCTCATGGGAGCCAGGGAGTGCAGAGAGCTGCAGGAGAGGTGAAGGAATTTGGGAGGCAGGGCTGGATTAACCCATTAGTGGGGCCCTAAGCAAACAAACTCATGGGTAGCAGGTGGTCAAGACTCCCCTTCCCACCACAGCGCTGCCACCTGTGGGGAGTGGGGCTCAGAGCTGCCACTAGGAAGCAGCCACGACAGCAGCAAGTGTGGTGGAGGGGAGGGGAAGCGAAGCGAAGCGAAGGGAGGCAGACCAGGCCATTCACACTGTGCCGCTGCCGCAGAGAGAAGGACCAGGCCCCTCCTGCAGCTCAGGGCCATAGGCATGTGCCTAGTTTGCCTATGCATTAATCTGGCCCTGCTGGGAGGTAGCCTAGAGGGATGATGATTCTTTTTTCCAGTATGTCCTTCAAGATGTGCAGATATTAGGAGATCCTAGCAGAAGGAGAGTCACTGCCTTTTTCTGATGGGGGACGTTAGGTATAGGACAAAGCACCCCCTATCCCAAGGGAGGAATTCTAGGAGAGACTTTCGCAAATGGCCAGCGGGAGGGCTCCCATGCAAAATGTGTGACAATATCCTCTTTAGGGAAGAACATGCCCCCCGCCATAGCTTCTAGCCATGACTTCAAGGAGAAATACTGTCCAGTACTTGAGAGCAAATTTAAAAAGAAGCTAACTATTGTATCTGGCATTCAGTCAGACTTAACTTTTGATTTTTAATGGACAACCTGCTTTAGGCTCACAAAACATTTACAGTTACTTTGCTGTTCACATGAACCACCCACACACAAACCAAAATGAGCTGCAAGAAGAAAATAGAAAAAGCATCTGACTGTTGATAACCAGATCTTATTTCAGCCCTGTTCTTAAATATTCTGTTCCATGCATCTTTAAAAAATACTTAAATGTTTTAAAATATCTATTTGCATTTTATAGTGGGATATATATTACAGTATTTAGATATTAATATTAACAGATGCAGAATGTTTAGGAATTGTAGGAAGCTTTTAAATTAATTGCTATAGGAATGTGTATTACTGTAAAAAGTGAAATAAATAAGTATCTGGTATATTTATTTCTTTTTTCATAAACCCATTTTTGATCTGTATATGAGAGAGAGAAATGGAAGTATCATTTCTAGCACCACTGGTAAGTTCATTTACTAAGGCCTAGATTTTGCAAACATATGCCCTCCCTTAATTTTGACTCACATGAATTGCCCCACTGGAAAAGCTCAGGTACAGGGCTAACAGTACTGCCAACCCAAAGCGTGCAAAAAAATCGTGAGTCAACACCCCATTCCAAAATCATGAGTAACTTAAAAATCCTTGAAGAGAGAACGTCTATGTCTTGATCTTTTAGACTTCATGCAATTGCATTTTTTAAAACTTTACCATCATGAGGGCTAGAAAATGTTAGTATTTAAACAAAAGCTTAGATTTTTCCAGGATCACAGGATTCCAGGAGAAGGGCCTTTAAGTAGAACAGCAAATGCCATCAGAACTGGCAATACTGAAATGAGCATGCAAGTCTTTACTTCCAGCATTTGCGGCCCAAAGCTTTTTGAAGAGCTCTGAAGTAGCTCTGGTCCAGGTGGATCTCCTTACAGAATCAGGACCAAAGTCGGTGTGGGGCTTACAAAGAAACCGAGTCTTGCTTGTTTAATTAAGATGTTTGCTCTTTTTATAGTGAAGCCTACGCAGAGCAGAATCAATGAGGGCTTATTCCGTGCATTGATGTGCACATGTTCTGATAACTTCCATGTGTGTAAAATGAAAAGGATTACAGGATGTAACTGATTACAGGCCTGCTTCTTCTCTTCTTGAAAATAATGGCAAAACTCCCACTGAATTCCAGTGGGATCTCGACCGGCCCTATAGCAGCATATAGTAGCATAAAAGTAAAAATACTCTAAAATAAAGCCCCTTTCCCTGGCCTTTGTAACTCAGATGCACACCCTTTCTTCAGATGGAAATCTGGTACACAGTTCTAAGGCAAGATGTCTTGAGGTTTACTTGATTTTGCCTAAATTTCAGTAAAACCACTTTGAGTACCCTCAAAAGAACTGACTTGGGGCACAGGAAGCATCACATGGGTGGGAATGATGGGGAGGGTGCAATGTTCAGTTTCTAAGGAGGGGAGGGGAAACCTATAAAAGCAAAACCTGTTGTTGAATGTCCAGGGAAGGCATTCTTTTCCCCATTCACATCTTCCCAGTTTCTCCGGGGTGTTGAGCATCAAACTGGGAACAAGAGAAAGGGATAGCCTGGAGAGAGTTTTGATAGAACACAGCCAAATCTGCATATATACTTGGTGGGGTTTTGTTTTAGGTTCAGCCAGTTTTGCCAAGTCAGAAATTGTTCACATTTGCAAGAGCCAGTATTTATACTAATATGTTAAATATTGTGCAACATGGCTAACATCTGAAACAACAATGGAAACACACTGAGAATTCTTACAACGATTTTGTCTAAGAAACTCTTGTTGTTAGGGGCTGGGACATGGATGGTAAGGGGAAGGTCACCTGGTAATTGGGTGAAATTTAAGAACTAACGGTGCCTATACATGAGCAGGACTGGCCAGAGCCATATCACAAAATGGTTGGAGTCCACACATCACACTAACTTGGTTCACACTGCACTCACTTAAAAAAACCTTTAATATTCCAGGCACACTTTTAAACCGTGCTAGGTAGCTTTGAGCTGATTTAATAGGCTTGTCTGTCTGTCTCTTTCAAGTTTAAACTGGTTTAAGTGTTACATCTCTCCATACCCAGAGTTAAGCATGTGCTCAAACATTTTGCTGAATTTGGACCTACTAGTGGGGTGAGACACCACCATCCCCTTCTGCTTCTGGGTGCTTTTTTTGCATCTTGAGAACAGTCTGTGCACCAAGCGTGGCGAGTTCTCTGCTGATAGTTTTGTCAGAAACATTCTTCAGAATTGTAACCAAAGTTTGTTACCGTGGGGGGAGCGTGCAAAACACAGTAAAGCCACATTTTTTCCACTCTGACCACTGCTACTGGGGATGTGACATTCTCAAACTTGACCCATGCTGCCATATGTTGACAAAGTGAAAGGCCAACAGGGATTGTTGTGACCATTTTCAGTCTGATTTTCTGTGCAACACAGGACAGAGTCTCACTTAGTGATTCTGTGCTGAGCCTCATAACTGGTGGAGTTGACACAGGTTGTTCAGAAGGACATTTCGTCCTGGTTTAAAGTCCCTTAGAAAGATGTTACAAGAAATAATCTTACTCTTAGAAACATGTATCTCATTCCCATTTGAGGTTTTTTGGCCTCAGTCTCCAGCCAGTGGATCTTTTAGTAGGTTTTGCCTGATAGATTGCAGAGCTCTCTACTCAGATGCTTTCTTCCCATGGAGCAACCACTGTGGAATTCACCTCCTAAATGTGTCTTCTGCAAACAAAGCAGAGCTGCTTGAGCCTCTTGCTGCAAGGCTCACTCCTGACTTGTAGTCACTCTTGCAGTTTTTTCCTGAGCCTATCCCATTTTTCAGCATCCCTTAAATTGTAGACATCAGCAGTAGCAATCACCAACATTAAAACAATAGCTATGGATGGATGCATTTCTCTGCCATTTTAAAACCATTTCAACGCTCCCCAGCCCTTAGGATGAAGCTATTATACTACTTTAGGAGTACGTGGACAGAACAGTTTCATCCAGCTAAAGCTACTGTGTCTGTCCACACCCAAAAATGACTAAGCAGGGTGCTTTTTTATAGATGAACTTTTCTACCCAGGAGAACCATACCATTTTTTAGTTCTCCTGTGCAATATGAAGTTTTATTTCTACCTAGGAGAAATTTTACAATCTTTGAATTCTCCTTTGCCTGATGAAGGGTGTTTGGGCCCAAAAGCTTGCAAATATTTGTTTTTTGCAGTGATCTAGTTGGTCTAATAAAAGATATCACCTCTACCCCAAGAGTTTTGTCTGCCTGTGCCTTTAGACCAACACAGATACAACAAATACCTCTGTAACTAAGTAGGGTGGAATTTTTGTGTTTGCCTGGCTCTTCTGCTGCTTCAGAGAGTGGGTCCAATGCAGACTGATATGGCCTTTCAGTGGGTGGGATGGTGGGGGAAAAAGAGGATGCCCTGTGGATGCTCCTCTCTTGGGCCACCCTCCTTCTTATCTCTGGCAAGTTGGATCCCAGCACCTGGAGAGGTTAGGAGTATTCACATGCTAGGATAATTAGAAGAAAGAGTGAATTTCCTGGAACAGTTTCAAGTCAGACTTTTTTGGTCAGCAGAATGGATGCAAATCAATTTTGAGACACCCCTTCATTTCAGCGGCCCAAACTCTGCAGCTATTCACAGTGAGTGTTACCTTCCACTGCTGCAAGGCTTCTGGCATGAGAGTATTACATTCCTCACAAGTAGCAGTGTGTGTGGAGCTTTCTGAGGAGGAAGGAGCTAATTTCCATGGCAGCAGAATCTGAGCCAGTGGGATTCCATGCCACTTTCATGCTCACGCTGCTGGGAAATCACATAGAATAGGGGCGCCAGGCCCTAGATGCTGAAGCAAATGCACACTCAGTCTGGTGCACAGCAGGCAGGTCAGGCTTTCCCACGTGTGGAGTTGAAGAACAAAACTGAAAATATTGTTAGAAGCCAATTGCTTCTCTTTGTTGTGTTTGAGGGAAAGAAGGTGGGTGGGGGACTGCACAAATCTAGAGAGGCAGACACTGCTGCAAAAGAACAAACAGCTGAGAGTGGGCGACAGGACAGCTGCAATCCAGTCTGCCTTTCTTGCAAACAAGGCAGCACAAGGTAAGCAGCACTGGCCTGCAATAGGGTAATGCAGAACAGATAACACAGATGTAAGTTCTTTGGGGCAGGGACTAGTTTTTGCTGTGGGTTTATCCAGTGGCAAGTTCAGTGGGCTCCTGGCACTGTTGTACTATAAGCCATACCTCTGAAAGTATGTTCTGCTTCCCCTGTGATCCTGCCTGGTTCACTCTTCTTAAAAAAGGGAAAAATGATATCTTTACTGAAATGTACTGTCGCCACACATGTTGCATCTGACAGACCATCGCGTGACATTCTGCATAGTCTCCTTATGTTCCATTTTTAAACCAGTTGAAATGAACATTTCCAGTTACCGCAAAAAAACCCAACCTGGTAAAATGAAATGAGAAGTTTTCTCCCTGCTTCGAACGAAGAGATTGAAAAGCAATTTCAAATAACCCAATGTATAATTTTCCAAAGACAATTTGAAGGAAGCTGCTATAATTAAAAGAAGATTATTGTTTATAAATTGCAAGAAGTTTCAAAGAAAAATTAATCTGCAACTTTAAAAAAAAACAACAAAATTCCGGTGGCCAGAGCCGAGGCACATTTTTTAGATTGTCGCTTGGAATTCAGGACCTATCATGGTAGGGCAGAAAAGGCTCCTTCCTGACTGCTATGTTATGGCAGCCTTCCACCTCTGGGGGACAAGGTGGTGGACTTCTCAGAGTATTCTGTGGATACAGTACAAGAGAGTTGGTTATGCTTCCAGGCAACCTTGTGAAAAGTTGAAAGTAGAATTTTAGTGAAGTCTCCAGAGGAAGATAAATCATTATTATATATTATTTGTATTTCAAATGAGATCAAGATCCCATTATGTTAGACTGCATGCATAACCAGGGAGAGCCTGGACATTTAAAGAAGCAACAGTTACCCTCAGGTCACTGTCTCTGGGATTGTAGGACTTCCTCTCTGCAGACAGGATATGGTAGGTGGGAAGTATACACCCCAGGTTATGAGACAGACAGAGGCAGCAAAATCCCGTGGATGCTTGTGTCCTCAAGGGAGCCCTACTGAAAGGAGTTAATACAGCAAAGTACTGTCAGCCCTGTGCAGACCAGGTTTTCTGCCAAGGTTCAATACTGAGCCTTTGTCCATGTAGTCAGACAAAAGTGAGACTGCAGCCTGGGTGAGCTCTCATCAAGCCAGCATAGCAGTGAACACATCAATGCCAGACTTCAGTGCCAGCTAGCCAAGTACACACTCTGGGAGCCCACCAGGCCTGTACTGATAGTGCGGTGTGCCCTTGGGTCCAAAGTGGGGTGAGTTTCTTGTAGTGGGGAGGAGATGCATTCCCACTGATTCCTAGCCACACAAGTGGAGATGTCTGGAAAGTTTAAGGTAATGGGTTTGAGTATTAACTTCCTCACATAAGACAAGAGACAATTTTACTGTATTTCTACTTTGTCCAGCAATGGTGGGCAACAAAATTAGGTGGGTGGCTGCTGCATCTAAACCAGCAAACGGTAAAATAGTTATTTTAAATGGATGGTTACGTTGTTCAAAGTCAACACATGTTGAGATGTTGAGATGAACAGGACAGTTCAAAGCTCTGAGGCAATACTGAAGGCAGACTATGAGAGCCATTCTGCAAGGCACATCTGTGGCACTGAGTGGTCTCTGCAGCTAATTGTGCAGGTGAAAAATCTTGAAAAAGAAAAGCCCTGCATGTATTTTTGGGTCAGGAGATATAGCAAGTAGCATAAGATCTTGGCCCTGTTGAAGTCAATTGAAAAACTCCATCCAGCAAGGCCAGACTTTTATCTCAGGAATATAGTTTCCTAGTTTCCTAGTTGGTAGGGTCGGAAGGGACCTGAGCAGATCATCAAGTCCG
>NW_005842125.1:2095832-2105820 GCF_000455745.1 Alligator sinensis | reverse complement strand
GCCCCAGTCTCTCCTCATAGGGCTTGGCCTGCAAGCCCTTAACCATACGAGTGACCCTTCTCTGGACCCTCTCCAGGTTATCTGCATCCCTCTTGAAATGTGGCGCCCAAAACTGCATGCAGTATTCCAACTGCGGTCTGACCAGCGCCCGATAGAGGGGAAGTATCACCTCCTTGGATCTGTTCGTCATGCATCTGCTGATGCACGATAAAGTGCCATTAGCTTTTCTGATGGCTTCGTCACGCTGCCGACTCATGTTCATCTTGGAGTCCACTAGGACTCCAAGATCCCTTTCCATCCTGAATCTGCTCTTTGTCAGCTTATGGCCATTGTTCCTTGTTACTCCCAGTAGTGCTTGGGGAAACAGGGACTCTCCCATTGCCTGCTGGTCTCCCTTGGCCAGTTTATAGATGGCCACCAGATCCCCTCTCAGCCTCTTGTGGAGGCTGAACAGGTTCAGATCCCATGAGTATCCTCATAGGACCTGCCCTGCTGCCCCCTGATCATGCAAGTGGCCCTCCTCTGGACCCTCTCCATGTTGTCCACATCCCTCCTGAAGTGCAGCACCCAGAACAGGATGCAGTACTCCAACTGGGGCCTGACCAATGTGTCATAGAGGGGGAGGATCACCTCCTTAGACTTGCTCGTGATGCATCTATGGATGCATGACAAGGTGCGGTTAGCCTTTCTGACTGCTGCCCCACATTGGCGGCCCATGTTCATCTTTGAGTCAATAGTGACTCCAAGATCCTTTTCCGCCTCTGTGCTGGCAAGAGGGGAGTTCCCCAACCTTTAGGTATGCTGCTGGTTCTTCCTCCCCAGGTGCACTATCTTGCACTTGTCAGTGTTGAAACCCATCCTATTCTCATCTGCCCACCTCTGTAACCTGTCCAGATCTGATTGCAGCTTGTCCCTCCCCTCTAGCGTGCCCACCTCCCCCCACATCTTAGTGTTATCTGCGAATTTGAACAAGGTGCTATTCACCCCCTTGTCCAAGTCGCTGATAAAGATGTTGAACAGTACAGGTCCGAGGACCGAGCCCCGCGGAACCCCACTACCCACATTCTTCCAGGTCACATACAATTCCTGACATGATTTATTCTTTAAACATTTACAAATGCATATGGTGCTGAAAATGCTGATTTCTTTGGGTTTGGACTGATGTGTTCCCCATTTGAAGAACTCTAACTACAAAAAGTCCTTTTGGATTAGGTACAAGTAAACTATGCTCTAAAACTGACCTTAGGTAAGGCCCTGATTTAGCAAAGCATTTAAGTACATACTTGTGTTCATGCTTATTTTAAAAATTAATGCATATTTCCAAGACTTCATGGCTGGGATATGTCTAAATCCTGAAGCTGGTGGCTTGCAGTGATAAACCAGAATATTTCTTAGGCAAAGCACTTTCTGGGACTATGAACAATGTGTAAAATGGAGCATGTGCCCATGTCTTTGCAGGCTTGGGATCTTGCTTATTTGACAACAAACTAGACACAAGGTCAAACAGATGGCAAAGTTATGCCCACTGCCCTGGAGTTAAATTTGGCCCAGGGCCGTAAATTAGGGAACTCTATTCAGAAATATCTTACCGATCAGGGGCAGCAAACCCATCAGGCCCCTTGGGATGGATGAGTGGCACGGGGCCATTCTGCATGTTGGATTGGACCCACAGAGTGCTCTGCCTGCCAGATCCAGTGTGTGTGGCCAGTCTGGCTGCAGGCAAACACGTATAAGGTGTGCCCCAGCCTGGGCCTGTGTGCTACAAGCAACGTGTGCACCAGACTGGCTGTGCGCGCCACATGGAGCGTGTACACTGGCTCCAACCCCACATTGTGCATGTAGGGCTGGAGCCAGTGTGCACTGCACGTGGCATATGGGCTGGTCAGGGGCATGCTGTATACTGTATGCAGTGTACAGATCCAGTCCAAGCCCCACAGGCAACATCGTGGGCCAGATTGTAGGGCTCCACAGGCGAGGTCTGTCCTGCAGGCTATACCTTTGACACCCCTGCTAAGAGCAGAGGGTAGAACCTAAAGGTATTCCATATAACATATAAAAATAGGTGGAGAGAAACAGAAGAAGGCAATAATGAATGAAAAAGTATAATAATGAATGAAAAAATAAGTTTTTCAATAATGAATGAAAAAGTATAATAATGAATGAAAAAATAAGTTTTTCAATAATGAATGAAAAAATGTGCCTTGCAGTCCATGAATATGTATATATAAAAGTAAGCCAAAGTACCATCATAATGTTCTATGCTATGATCCTTACGGATCTTACAACAAGACTGTAAGAGTTTTTGGGGTAGGGACCACCTGCTTATTCTGAGTCCATGTCCAAGGCTCCAAGGCATGATAGCAGTAGAAATAATAACACTCTTTTAGCTATTTGTGAAGAATCTTATTGTTAGTGGACAGCATCCCACTCTAGAAGGATAAACTTTGTTATAACAATCAAGGTTTGTTGCCAAATGCAAAGGCTCCTTAAAGGCTGGTATCACTCTGATGGCCCTGGGGGTAGAATTACATTTACAATAAGAAAGCACATTTATGCTCTGTGAGTTTTTACACCCTGCAGGGATAATCTTGTCATCGATGAGTAGGAGGGTTTTGGTTAATGAGCACAACTGCTGTCTCTCAATCTTGAGTAGGACAGGAAAGTGGGTGTCAAGCACTAGGAGGGAATTTATTTAATTCTCAAGAGATCTCAGTTGTTTCTATTTAAACTTCTCTGGCAGTGGCTTGTTTTTACCAGAGGTAGGGGCTGGCCAAGTTTCCTGCCTCCCAATTTGTGTGCTGAAAGTTTCATCTGAATTATAAAAGAATATCTATTGCGTACATCTTGACTGAAGCAGAAATTAATCATATTACAGTAAACATATATTGATCCGTTTTGCAATCTATTAAAATGCACTCCCTTAGTGTCCAGGACTATTGTCCTTGACTCTTTCATTCCAAAGAAATGAACAGACTTGGCATATTTCTGAGAGGCAGTTGCAACAGGTGTAGACACACTTGCACTAGTTTTAATCTAGCTACATTGGGTAACAGTAACTGACACAATAATGTGAACTTCAGCACAGGCTGGAATAGTGTGTACAAAAGCAGCTAGCATGGGTTGAAGGCTGCAATGCTTCATCCTGGCTGCTGCTGTCAGCCACACCAAAGCTGTCTCAGGAATACCTAAACGTGCTGCAAGTGTTGATGATATTTGTAGACTGTAAGCTGTTTGGGGCAGGGACCACTTCCTCATTGCAGATTTGTACAGTACCAGGCACAATGGGGCTGTGGTCTCTAGATACTGTACTACTGTAATACTACAAAAATAACAACAGAATCCAAACATTTCAAATCCTGTGGAAAGTGCTTAATTAAAAAGACGCATTTCATCTGAAGAATATGCATGTGTCATTGCTGATTGCTTGTTTAATCTCTTAGCACCAGTTAGCTATGCACAGAGAGTAAGAGAAGATGGAGATAGTTAACCAAAATAAAAGCAAGATATTGATATGGACAGTGGCTTTCACACACCCCCACACATTTTTCCATAAAGAGGATGGAATTAAATATTTGCTACTATGCTCTGTACAAACCTTATTTGACAACCTAAATCAGCATTCTTTATCTTTACATTCTGCTACAGTGCAAAGAAATTGCATTGTGTGATGATATTGCTGTAACCACAAAGCACATTAGCTGCCTACCCTTGGTCAGATATATTTGTTTACACATTTCAGAATTGGTCAAGTGACCTTGTCCCTTTGCAGTGTGCTTTTAGATTTTCCTCTGAAACCTCCTGACCTTTCTAAATACTCCCCCATTCCATGATGGGGCCCTGATCCTCAGTGGGGCCTTTGGTCTCAAACTATGAACAACAGAGGCAGAGTTTGTGAGATGCAAGGGAGGTTTGACAAATCAAGGATCTGAGAATAATCATGGAGCCGAATGCTGCTGATCCCCCTGTAACAAACCACGTAGAGCTTTGAGGGAAGAGCACAGGTTGCAGGAGGAAATTGTTTGGAGCTGGCACCTGGAAACCAGTCTTTGAGGGTAGAGGTACAGGAATGTCAGCTGAAGTTGCAGCATCTGTGACAAGAGTTCTTGTAAACTAAATGGGCTCTTTATTATAAGGAGAAGTTTTTTTGTGTACACAGCACATGAAATACAACGGCAGTGATCAGTCTAGTGGCAGCCAAAGCAACCAAGAAGGGGCAAAGCAAAGCAAAGCAACAAGCAAAGAAAAACTGAGTCACAGAGCGAGCAGAGAGTGCCTGGGGGGGCTCTTAGAATAGTGGGAATGATGGTTCCCAAAAGGCCTTGCACAACCACAGGCCCACCGTCAGCCAGTCAGTGTGTGTGCGCCTAGTTGCCAAGCCATAGATGCGCTGAAAGCAGAAATTGAGTTTGTAGCTAGGGGTGGATAAAGGTGAGGAAATGAAGGTTTCACATTAGAGAAGAATTTTTTTTTGTAGAACACTTAATACTGGCTGATCAGAGAGACTGCTGAGAGAAACAGGTCTAAACATAGAGAAATACCTTAAAGCAGAAAGGGCAACCATATTGTCAAGGGAAAGGATCAGGACAAATGTACAGGCTCAAGCATGGACCGACGAAGCATGAAAACATAGTTTTGTAATTTCATAGTTGGTAGGGTCGGAAGGGACCTGAGCAGATCATCAAGTCCGACCCCCTGCCATGGGCAGGAAAGAGTACTGGGGTCAAACGATCCTGGCAAGGTGTCTATCTAGCCTCCTTTTGAAGATGCTTCCACCATGACTTCAAGTCTGGAAAGTTTAAGGTAATGGGTTCCTAACATAAGACAAGAGACAACATCATGGTCCAGAATTTGTACCATGGAAGGGAGGCTTGAGATCTCTACCAACCCTGGGATTCTAGGAAAACAACACCAAGGCAACAAAAAAATAACCACATTGCCAGATCTCTGGGCAACCATGAAAGAGATTTGAGGACTAGAACCACCGTATGCCCCAGCTCCATCCTCCAGCAGTCTCACAGCTGTAAGTGACTGCTCCAAGCTATCTGCCTGGACTGGGCTTCCTTTTTCAGCATGAGAAGCAATGTAACCCCTTCCTAGTTCAGGGAGAGAGGGGGCACATACATGGTGGAAGCTTGCTGATGGGACTATTGCCACTGCTTTGAGCTGCCTGCAATCTGCATAGGGCTAATGCAGGACTGTCTCTCCATGCTTTCACTCTAAACCACTGTTTCTTCTGAAATGAGTCACCTTCCTTTCTATGTGCATCAGTCTTGCTGTTTACAGCCTGGCCACCCTGGAAGAGACACTAATCTAAGCCAGCCCAAAGAAGGGTTGCAACAGTCTTCTAGTGTTGAGGCTGTCAGTGCCATGTCCTGTTGCTCCCCCTGCATCACAGCAACCCTCCGGCCACAGTTTACCACACAGCAGTCCCACACATAGAGGGGGTGGGAGACACCCTTTAGACCTGCCCAGTGAGAGGACCCCATTGCTGTACAGCTCTTCCACCCCATCTACTGCATGGAGAGGGGGCAGGGACACAGCCAAACTGGTCATGCTTCACCCAGAGCCCGCAGAGAGCTTTCCAATGAGTTACAGGTGAGAAGAGAAGCAAGTTAGCTAGGAGGGCCTGGAGGTACATATGGATTATTTGCTGCCCTTCCCATGGAGATTAGACAGGGAAAACAGAGGCAGAAGCTGCACTAGGATTCCCAAGAGGCCTCCCGCACTCCGCAGAGCCCATGCTACCAGGTGCCTTGGGCAGCCATTGGCAGAGTTCTTCCTATCAGTGCTGCCCCTCCAGTGGGGAGGTGGCCTCAAGGAGCTCCTGGGCTGTTCCAATTTCAGGCCTTGGACTAAGTCTGTCTAAGATGCCCATCGGACCTGAGCATCACAAAAGGGGCACCCATTCCATGTAGGCACAGCTGCTTGGCATGGTTAGAGTGGTTGCGGCAGAACTGGGACCAGTGGGAGTGATAGGGTGGGGGAAATGCACTGCGGAGCGCACCTGGGGCGACAAGCTGTCCGTGGTGCAGCACATTCTGCTGGCTGGTACATCAGGCTAGAGGAATTGTGAATCTGTCTCCTCCTCACTCCTGCTGAGGGCTGCAGCTGTGTCCTACTGCTGCAGTCCTCCAGGCACCTGATGTCCCTCACCCACCCACAGAGCACCCAAGTGCAATCTGGCTCTTGGTACCTTGGCCTGTGTGCAGCTGGTTTAGCTCACTCCTCCCCTGAGTCCAACCGCATGCTTTTGTATCTGTCTGTCATTCTTCAGCATCAGTTGTTGCCAGAAGATTTTTGTGTGAGGGCGAGTGTTTCACTGTGTGTAAAATATTAGACTTGGTTTTATCCTGCAAGAGTGGGGTGGCAATAGTATGCCCACTGCCAGGCCTGTAACCCAGAGGTTGATGGATGGAAACTGTCCTTCAGCTTCATTCTGCTCACAGTCACCAGATTGTCCTAGAGGTCAGGGCCCTCCACTAAGAACACCCTGCCTCCTACTTTTGACAGATGCATCATGGCTAGCAACAGTATTGCAGATGTATGCAGCTGTCCTACAGAAGAGGCAGCTGTCATCAAAACCCTGAGGACCTTGGACTGGTGTTTGGAGGATGAAACTCTAGTATAGTTTTCTTCTTTGGGCTGTTCTGTCCTCATCTCCAGCACTGAGTAGAGCAAACATAAATCATTTGTAATGTGGCATGTGTCTTTTTAAGCACAAGGCCTAGGAACCTGTTAGATTACAGATTACACTCAGATTATACATAAAATATGAAAATAGAGTCAGGCTCTGTTCCCATTTGCAGCCGTGCAGTCTTTCTCTGGCCTGGCAGCAGGATGTGTCCCCAAGATATTTAGTTATTAAGAAGCTTTTTCCCAATGCATGTCACTAAGAGTGACAGTTTTGTCCATGGCTTCCAGTTATGGGGGCAGAGGATGACTCCATCCTGTGTCACAAATAATCCTTGAAAACATTAATCAGCCTTACTAAGTGACTGAAGGGAGAACATTTCACTGAGTGCAGTCTGACTGGATTTTAGTGCTCCAACTATTCAGGAAGTGGTGCATCATTAAACTGATACAACTAGCAAAAACAAAGTGATTAAAGGGAAAAAAGTATCCTCATTTATTCTTAACTAAAATTGTCAAGATAAAGGGATGACCCCAGCTAGACTTAGGTCATCCTTATTCTACAACTGCAGGGATTGATCATCTGTTTCTATCATTTTCTTATCTATCTGTTATTATCATTTTCTTTAACTTTAGGATTAAAAACCCTGTACAAGTATACCAGTTATCTCTAAGGAATGTTCAAGGTTTCCATGAAAAAAATCTGTGAAAAATTTCAGCTTAAGCCTTTTAGTTGAAAATAGAATGTTTTGTTGGGGCAGTGACATGGTGGTACCCCTGGGAGCTTTAAATCTGGTGCCTCATTTCCCTGTCCTCCTGGTTGGACCAGGCTCCTGGATGGGAGACCAGTCTCCTCATGGGCTGAACAGATCACAGCAGTCCCCTGGCTGCTGTGTTTGTGCACCATGGGTGATGTAGTAGTCAGCCTTTTACAGATAATGGGTCATGAGGCCCCACACTACTGCTCCCATAAGCACCAGGCATGGCATTTCCAAATCAAAAATGCTGTTTTTATGCGTTTAGTTTTTCCACATGCAGCTGGAATTTTCTATGTACAGGAGACATGTTTGAGGGAAAACTGTCATATTGTTGGAAACCTCATCTTCTGTTAAAAAATGTTTTATTGGGAAATGATTGCCCAGCTGTTGTGTCATACCCTGGCACCTATGGATCCTGGTGACCAAACTGCTCTCTCAAATCAAGAGAAGCAAAATGGAGTCTCAGGTTATCTGCTGCAAGCAATGAGTGGGGATCCCCAACCACATTGGTTGCTGTAACCAGACTCCCGAAGAATACCTCACTCTCACTCTTCCTTCTCACAAACACTGCCCACCAGTGCCCATGTCACAGAGATATCACCTTGGACTGACTCTTGGGCCTGCAGATGATTCTAACCCTCCTACTGTGGGTCCGGTTCTCAAGCATAGATTAGGTAGGTAATTACAGTCCCCATCCTTAGCCTCCATGCTGTTGTCTGTCTGTGAAAGCTCCTAGGTTCTGCATCCTTCCAATAGCTAGCAGCAAGGCAAGAGAAGGGATAGCAAGAGAGAATTCTTGGTCAGGAAGAAATTGGAAAGAGGTGTTGAAAATGTTGCAGGTAAGATGGTGCAGGATCCAAAGTGTGAGAGATGAACGGAGCTTTAAGGCTGGCAGCAGGGACCTACCAAAATCATGGTGGAAGCATGCTGTGCAGCAGCTCCTTTAATTTTGCTTGTTTTGCCACTCCTGATTGGAGGAGGGGGCCCGGTAGCCCCACCACTTGTTGCTGATAGGCTGGGAGGCAAAAACTGCAGTTTTAAATATGCTGTGGTTTTTGCCTCCTGGCTATCAGCAGCAAGCAGGGGGGCCACTGGGGGCCCTTGGCCAATTAAGGGTAGCAGGGCCATGGTAAAACGAGCAAGATTAAAAGAGCTGCTGCACAGTGCACTTCTCCTGTGATGTAAGTAAGTCCCTAGATAGGGAGGAGGCTACATAGGAATAAATGAGAGCAGGTACAGGGACAGTGGTAGCACACGCAGTGAATAATATAGGTGTTATTTCTGCTTATTTTTATTAGACTTCACACATTTGCTGCATATGGGGACTTTATAAAATCAATTAGGAATGTATTTTGCCAAGGCTTGTGGTAAACTGGAGGGTTCCAGGTGAGGAGAATCTCAGTAGAATGTTGTTGCTCAAAGTATAAAAATTGGAAAGAAGAAAATTGAAAGTTAAGACTTCTTTTTAAAAACAAAATGAAACATAAAGCCATTCAACAGTTTTAGGCAGAAATGCTAAGGGAAGGTAGCAGAATTGCCAACACAAGACATTTTTTTTACTGACAATCTGAGAACTTTTTACTGACAACCAAACTTTTTTTACTGACATGTTTTTTACTGGCATATATTTTACATAGTATAAATGTAACCCTTCTGCCAGACCCTGGACAAGGGTCAGATTCAAATTTAGAAGTTTGACACAAACCATAGTAAAAATATTTGATTTTCAGTAAAAAGTTGTCAGTAAAAAAATTCTTGCATTGGCAATCCTGCTTGACAGCAGCTGTGGTTTTACACTGTGATGCCCTTCCCCTCAGAGGTCCCCTACTTACCCCCATGCTCTGATAGCTCCCAACTGCACCCCATACCATACTGTCTCCCTGGCCCACTTGTTCCAAGCCCTAGTCCTGCCAGCCCTATTCCTGCATCTAGGCATGGACCTGCAAAGAAGGACTACTGTCTTCCTACCTGTGACCCAACAGTGTTACAGAAATGGGACAGGATACAGCAGCAGCAACACATGACTGGGGGAAGATAGGGAACTACGGAGACTCCAGTGAGCCACAAAGCCCTAAAAAGAGCTCCCTTCACGGTGCTGTACTTCTGCTCAGACACCAGGTGGTGCTGCTCTGCTCTGTCTGTCTTTTAGTATGGCCTCCAGCTTCTTTCTGAGGATGGACCCTTCAGCAAGCTTCTGGTTGCTTAGATTTTTTACAGATGGCTCTATTTTTATGTGTTTTTCCAGGAAGGTGTTTTTTGCCTTGCTTTGTACAAAGGGTCTGTAAATTTATGGGCAGCTGGTAACCCTGGAAGGTATCTCAAAAGACCTGAACTATGCCTGGACCCTGCTACCCCATTCCACATCTCTGAATAGTAAATGTATGCCTAACATTGTCCCAACTAGCTAGGGAAAACTCATTAAAATCTCATTTAAAGTAATAGTAATGTGTATCATCATTATGATTATTTTGACCATTAACCTAAGCAGGTCATTCTTAACTGGGCTTATTGTCAAGCAATGAAAGATATTTCAGCCATGAACCTTCTTCCTCTGTGGCTAATTTGCATGGTACAATGTAATTTGCTGTAATGGGTCAGTA
>NW_005842125.1:2093857-2095801 GCF_000455745.1 Alligator sinensis | reverse complement strand
AGGAATGCTGTCATTGATAAGTTGCTTTCTCCAATTTGTCATTCTCCTTAAAAGTTTGGTATCCCTATGCTAGATGGGGCCCAATGCATGAAGACCTCTGCAGCAATGCTGCCTTGGATCAACAGCACCAGATGAGCACAGGCTCAAGTGCTGTGTTGCCTTAGGGGCCTAGGCATGGGTGGATCCCAGATTTACTAAAGGAGAGTGCTGCACACTGCTTGTCAGACCATAGAGGATGGCAGGGTGAGACACTGATGGATGCCAGGACTAGTGGGGGACACTGAAAAGTAAGGCAGGGAGTAGGCATATGAAGGGGGAAGGAACCCACCTGCCACCACCACTGTGCTCAGCTGACCCAGGGGCCAGGAAAGCCCCAGAGCCACTCCTGCCCCACTCCAGTGAGGGCTGTGAGGAGTGGCAACATGGTGGGCTCAGCTGAGGACAGCGTGGCAGTGCACTGGTTTATTCTTCTGGTGCCTGTTCCTTGCTTGGGTGTCCCCACGCACCCTCCCCTGTGGTATCCCCTACTGGCTGCGAGCAGGCACTTAAAGGAAGAACCTTTGCACTGCTGTTGCTGTCCTTGGCTGAGCCTGGCTCCCTGTACAATTGTTCCCTGCAGCTGGGGCAGGAGCATTTCTAGGGCTCCCTTCCTGTGCCTGCATCAGCCTTGGTGGATAGCATTCGTGGTGGCATGGAGCAGGTTCCTCCTTCCAGTGCCTACTTCTGGCCAGCAGGGGACTCAGAGGGAGTGGCAGGGAGCAGGTGCAGGAAGAGGAAACCAGCTTGATGCTGCCCCTGTCCCTTGCTGAGCTTGGCACCTATATCTGCACAGCTGCAGCCTATGGCAGGACAGGAGCAGCTCCGAGCCTTCCTTCAAGCCCAGGTCAGCCAGGAACAGTGGTGCTGGCAGAAGGGGGATGCAGCTGCACTATCATTCCTCCTCCCGACCCCATGCCATCTGCTCCTGGGCCTAGGTGATTATCAGACTTTACTATATGACTTGTTCTCATAAGTCTCCAGATCAGCAAATACAGGTAAATGACATTAGTAATACCAGCAAGCAAGCTCATTTGTCAACAACACAGCTACCTGATAGGTGTCATCATTTATTGTTTTGTGTTTTTTGTTACACATGCAGAATTCCTGGACTTAACCAGCTTTGTAAGTTTGTGTTTTGACTTTTTCTCCAGGACAGCCTTACTGATGTGCCATACCCCACTACTGGGGTTAACCAAAGTGTTTAACATCTGTGTTTTTAGAAGAATGTTTATTTACTTATGTAAGAGCTGGATGTAAAAGCAGCTCAAAAGGAAGGTGGAATATGCTCAGGCTGTCCTAGAGTTTCATGCACAGGTCAACATTTGCACAGTAGTCCACAGTTAGGTGTGAAAAGCAAGTTGTTAAATGATGATAAGAGTTCACCAGTTTTAGGTTGGTTAAACATTGGGCAACTTTCTTTGAATTCCGTTTTGTTTTAATGTAGCGTTTCACCTCCACTGTGACCAAAAGAGAAAAGAAAAGACTATAGGCTGCTGCTTTTTTCAGTTGTGAAAAAGTCAATAGATGAACTATGTGGCTTGAGATCAAACTGAAAGGAGATGGCAACTTGATTTTTTTCAAAACGTTACCCTTTTTTGTTCTTACTGGGTACAATACATATGCACCCGACTGCTCAGTAACAACTATGCAGCCATTTAGTACTTGCTTTTGCAAGAATTAAATGACTGCACAGTAACTGCCAGTACTGCACAGTCCCGATGCCGCAAAGGTCATTTCCAACCCTACTGTGCAGTAGCAGAGGTGTCATGGTTCATGCCTGCCAATGCTATGTTGACCCTCTGGTGAATACAATTGCAGCAAATCCATGCTTCATATCTTTCCCCCATGTTACTGTCCCTGATGTTGTCTGTTTTGCTATAGTGCACAAACCATTTAGCTTTTTTC